>NC_041331.1:16786039-16816039 GCF_004354835.1 Perca flavescens
TGGCAAGGCCACTCCAGAACCTTGATGTGCTTCTTCTTCAGCCACTCTTTTGTTGCTTTGGCGGTGTGCTTAGGGTCGTTGTCGTGCTGAAACACCCATCCTCGACCCATCTTCAGCTCTCTCACTGAGGGAAGGAGATGTCGGTCCAGAATTCCACGATACATGGCCCCGTCCCATCCTCCCCTCAATACGATGGAGTTGTCCCGTCCCCTTGGCTGAAAAAGCACCCCAAAAGCATGATGTTGCCACCACCATGCTTGACGGTGGGGATGGTGTTCTTTGGGTTGTACTCGGTGTTCTTTGCCCTCCAAACACGACGAGTTGAGTTGAGGCCAAAAAGTTCTATTTTGGTCTCATCTGACCACATCACCTTCTTCCAGGCCTCTTCTGAGTCGTCCAGGTGGTGAATGGCGAACTTCATGCGGGCCTGTACATGTTTCTTCTTGAGCAGGGGGACCTTGCGTGCGCTGCAGGATTTCAATCCATGACGGCGTAGTGCGTTACCAACCGTTTCTTTTGTAACTGTGGTCCCAGCTGCCTTCCGTTGATTCATCAGTTCCCCCCTTGTGGTTTTGGGATGATTCCTCACCGTTCGCATGATCAGGGACACCCCACGAGGCAAGATCTTGTGTGGAGGACCAGACCGAGGGAGGTTGGCGGTGGTGTGGTGCTTCTTCCATTTCCTGATAACTGCACCGACAGTTGATTTTTTCTCTCCAAGTTGCTTTCCGATTCTCTTGTAGCCCATCCCAGCCTTGTGCAGATCAACAATCTTGTCCCTGATGTCCGTAGAAAGCTCTTTGGTCTTGCCCATGGTGGTTATGTTGGATGCTGGTTGTTTGGGTGTTGACAGGTGTCTTTTATACAGGTAACGAGGTGAGGATGGTGTATTTGATGTAGATAATTGGTTCAGATTGGGGCTGTGTCTTAAAGAAAGACTAACTGGCTTGTAGGAGCCAGAATACTTGCTGTTTGTCCAGGGGGTCAAATACTTGTTTTTCCTCATCAGATGGTTATCAATTTTAATAAATTCATATGATGTGATTTTCTGGAATTTTCTTTGGGATTCTGTCTTTCACTGTTAGAATGTACATATGATTAAAATTGTAGATTTTTGCATTCTTTGTAAGTGGGCAAACCTGCAAAATCAGCAAGGGGTCAAATACTTATTTCCCCCACTGTATATATATCAAACTATAGGAGCGGTATTTTTATATATGAGGCATCATGGATGGCGGTTTTCTTATGACATCTTGACAGCTTTCACAACCACAGATGAATAAAACTGCAATTATATGCATTTTCGTTGTCCCTTAAATTGTACAATTACATTCTGTCCAAAAATAATCTTCTTCTGAAGGCATTATTGCCACCCCTGATTAAGAAGGTGGGTGACCATAACCTTCAGCCAGCCCTAAAGGAATGTCACTGGTTTGTGTTTCAGTTCCTTCACATGATCAAGACACTGCTGCAGAGGCCAACATGCAATAAAACTGATACTTAATGGCATAAACATGATTAATGAAATTAAAAGGCAGTATCAGCAACTTAAAATAGTTACAAAATATTACTATCAGACTTTAAACTCTGCAAATACCTGTAAAACTAAAATTATTCCTACTTCAAGAAAGCTAAAATACTGTAATAAGTTTAGTTTTGCAGTACCGAGCTCTGCATGGCTGCCAACAACACTGTGTGAAAAGCTGGGAACAGTTAACCTACCTTCGGTGTACTACAGAGGTAACGCATCACCTCTCCTATGTACTGCACAACAGTCACATTGTATTTCCTGCAGTCATCCCAAAACTGAGAGGCAGAGAACTTCCGCTTCAAAATGATAGTCGACCCTTCAAAATAAGACAGCAGATATAAGCTATAAGATTATAAACTAAGCAGCATATATGTGTGATGACAACAGATTCAGATTCATTTCCATTCATTTTTTCAATTCAGTGAGTTCTGCTGTTCACAACTTTTGAAAATTAATTATTTTTAATATTCAGTTATAAAAAGTACAATACGGGTGATGCCCATTTAACCAAAGATAACATTCCAGTTGTAAGATTTATTAATTGTTATGTAAACACCAGTATTATTTGTACCAATAGGGTTATTTCTACACTCCATTTATATTTTGATGTAAGTTAAAGTTGAATTTGCTGTAAGTTATGTAAGACATACTCATGCCAACTGTATTCCATTTAACTACATGAACTGCACAACAGGACAGCGATTGTTCTGGAGCAGTGTTGGAAATCTCCTAAAATGTGTGTTACTCAGACTCCCTACCAAGACATATAATAGCAGTGTGAACTTTCGCCTATTTAGAACGAAGCAGTTAAGAAAGTAGAGGTAATCTGGTCTTGGTTGAACCACTCTGTTCAGATTACTGGTTCACAGCGACAAAAGACTCTTTCATTTCGTTTCCCAAAGGGTTGGGAAAACCAGAGGGAGGAGGAGGAGCAGGGGCAGCACTTTGTGTGTAGTGTGGAAACAAGTTTAATTTGGTTTACAATTTTGTAGCAATTTTGTGGCTTCATACTCTTATAAAGGTCTTGTAAAAGGCTGCCACTGTCATGAATCTGCATACTAATAACCGCAGAGCTCTAAGGTTCAAGTGATACCTCGATACCATGTCCGTGATCACATTCTAAACTAAAACACCTAAATATATGATCATTGTGACATGTAATAGCTTTTACTTTTTTTCTCCTTAATACAGTTGTAAAATGATGAATCATTAGTATTAGAATCATTAGACAATCAGTATGTCAACTATCGTTGTTGTCCTGTGAAAATCATGTATCTCCAAAACGTCAACCTTCCATGAGCTAAGAAAAACAGCTGTCAATGCAAATCTTGTTAGACCCTTTCTGTTCATTTACACACAGGCCAACTTCTCTCAGAGGCACCTTTCTTCAGGTTTTAACAAAAGTTTTGCCACCTGGCATTTGTTATACTTAAAACTTTTTTGGTCAAGCATATTCCATGGACCCATAATTTTACATTTACGATACCCTGTTAATCCATCAAGTTTAAGGTTAACGTGGGTAAGGGTTACAGTATATGGTGCAGATTCAGAGCAGTGGTGGAGTCTACGTGATACACAGGTATACGCAGTATGCGGTATTTCCATAAAACCACTTAAAAATGTGCAATGGCATGTAACAACATACTTTCCATTAGAATTTTGATAGATTTTGAATTGTCATCTGTGTTTTTTTTTCTTCGCAAAAAGGTATTTCCACCATAAATTGGTGCATAAAAATGTGTGTCAGAACGCAGGAAATGAAGTCTTTGACGCTCCAAATTTTCCTGGGGTAAGACACCGAGACCCTCCACTATGATATGCTCTCCCCCATATATATAGGCCCATACATATACAGTACAGTATACCCACTATAATACATTAGACTACACCACTGATTCAGTGTAATCAAACATAGTAGAAATTAAACACGATTACATGCGCAATAAAGATATTCAAACATGTTTGTACGTGTAGTATGTGTGATGTATAATTTCCCTTATACACCTCTGTGACAATACATTTCATGGTTTATTTGGTTTTAAGAAGTAGAGACACATGGTTTTCTTTGGACAGTGAAAGTATGTCAATAATGTATTATGACAAACTAAAACTGGATCTGCCATAAATGATCCATCAAATCTCTGCTTAGATTTCCTGGGACAGCCGCTGCTTGCACTCATAACCACTTTTCAGGACTGTGTTCTACAGCTTTTGTTTGGTTTAAGTGTCAAACCATTTAGTTTTACATGGTTTTACAGTTTTGTTTGGTTTATGATGCAAAAATGTTTCACCTGTGACCTGTTTGCTTTTACATGAGGATGGAAAGTTTGACCTGCAGCTTGCATTGAAAAATCACTGGCTTGCCGTTGGAGCCCACAATTAACTTGGTGATCTTATCGATGTGTATAGTGAATTTTGACAAAACCCTTAATGCAGATTTTACCTATTGCTGCAGTCTGAATTTGAAAATGTTTGGCCTGAGATACAATAGCTATTTATCTAACAAAGCACGACATTTCAAAATAACAACCTAACAACTCTATGTTAGCTCAGTAAGTATTCACCGGTATGCAAGGAATCTCATACAACCCTCACAAAGTCTTATTTGTTTTACAGGCCTCACCCGCCTCAATGGATCCGATAAAGCCGATAAAGAATCCAGCTGTGTGATACAGAGGCAGGTTGAGGTAGAGAACATCACTAGACATCACACCGTTTGAAGATAAAGCAGCCATAGCTGTTAAGAGGCGGTTCTGGTTGACCACAGCTGCCTTTGGGAGACCTGAAATACAACAAGACACAAACAGCACAAGACTGAAGAACTGATATTATGTTGTTGTGGGAACAGATTTTCAAATGAAACTGAAAAACAAACGCTGCCACTCCGGTACCTGTAGTTCCAGAGGTGTAAATATACACTGCAGGACTTTTGTATGTGATGTGTGATCTGAGGGATCGAGGGAGCGGGGTGTCTGATGCCTTGTCCACTTTATCAGAGAAGTTCTCAATCCCAGGTGTGTCACAGTGTTTGGTCATCAGGAGGACGGTGACGCCCTTCTCTATCAGTGAGGGCAGCACGTCCTTCACCGCTTCCTTTAGCTCTACAAAGGGACATACCATAAAACAATCATAAGGCAAGGCAAGGCAAGGCAAGGCAGCTTTATTTATATAGCACATTTCAGCAACAGGGCAATTCAAAGTGCTTTACATAAAACATTAAAGAGCAGTTAGAAAACAATTAAAAAACAATAATAAACAAATTAAAAACATTAAAAGACAAGAATAAAATTGATAGTGCAGTATAAGAATAAAAGTTACAGTGCAGTATAAGAAATTAAAGTTAATAAAATAGATTATTTAAAGAAAAGCAACATCAAAAAGATAGGTCTTTAGCTTAGATTTAAAAGAACTGAGAGTTGCAGCGGACCTACAGGTTTCTGGGAGTTTGTTCCAGATATGTGGAGCATAAAAACTGAACGCTGCTTCCCCCTGTTTAGTTCTGACTCTGGGGACAACAAGTAGACCTGTCCCAGACCACCTGAGAGGTCTGGGTGGGTCATAATGTAGTAACAGATCAGAAATGTATTTTGGCCCTAAACCGTTTAGTGATTTATAAACCAGTAAAAGTATTTTGAAATCAATTCTTTGAGGCACTGGAAGCCAGTGTAGAGACTTCAGTACTGGAGTGATGTGATCCACTTTCTTGGTTTTAGTGAGGACTCGAGCAGCAGCGTTTTGAATCAGCTGCAGCTGTCTGATTGATTTTTTAGGGAGACCTGTAAAGACACCGTTACAGTAGTCAAGTCTACTGAAGATAAAAGCATGGACAAGTTTTTCCAAATCCTGCTGAGACATAAGCCCTTTAACCCTTGATATATTTTTAAGGTGATAATAGGCTGATTTTTTAATTATGTTAATGTGGCTTTTAAAATTTAGGTCTGAGTCCATGACTACACCAAGATTTCTTGCTTTGTCTGTTGTTTTTAACATTGTCGTTTGAAGCTGAGCACTGACTTTCAATCGTTCCTCTTTTGCTCCAAAAACAACCACCTCCGTTTTTTCTTCATTTAATTTAAGAAAGTTCTGGCACATCCAATCATTAATCTGTTCAATGCACATATTTAATTGTTGTATTGGGCTATAGTTCCCTGGCGATAAGGTTATGTAAATTTGTGTGTCATCCGCATAACTATGGTAACTTATTTTGTTGTTTTCCATAATCTGAGACGCTGAACTGTTGAACAGAAGAGGCCCCAGAACTGAGCCTTGGGGAACTCCGCACGTCATATTTGTATGCTCAGATGTATAATTACCTATAGACACAAAGTAGTCCCTATTCTTTAAATAGGATTCAAACCACTTTAGTACTGAGCCAGAAAGACCAACCCAGTTTTCCAATCGGTCAAGCAATATGTCATGGTCTACCGTATCAAATGCAGCACTGAGATCAAGTAATACTAAGATTGAAATTTTGCCACTATCTGTGTTTAAGTGGATGTCATTAAAGACTTTAACAAGAGCTGTGGTGTGGTCGAAAACCTGACTGGAAGGCATCAAAACTGTTGTTTAGCGATAAGAGAAGGTTGAGTTGTTGAAAAAACACTTTTTCGATGATTTTACTTAAAAATGGAAGGTTTGATATTGGCCTATAGTTGCTCATTAGTGTCATGTCTAGATTGTTCTTTTTTAGGAGTGGCTTGATGACTGCCGTTTTCAGGGCCTGTGGGAAGATACCTGAGAGCAGAGATGTGTTTACAATCTGTAGAAGATCAGAAGCCAAACAATTCGAAACATTTTTAAAAACACCCGTTGGTAGAATATCAAGGCAACAGGAGGAGGTTTTCAGATGTTGTATTATGTCCTCCAGGTTTTTAAGGTTGATCGTATGAAATTGTGTCATGTTGGAATTTGTTTTGCGTGCACACTGTGACAACACATATCCTGTACTTGATATGGAAGCACTGACTGTTTGTCTAATTTTCTGAATTTTGTCTGTGAAGAAGGAGGCAAAGTCATTGCAAGCCTTGGTAGACAACAGTTCAGATGCTATTGGTACTGGAGGGTTTGTTAATCTATCAACAGTAGCAAACAAAGCACGTGAATTATTATTGTTTCTGGCAATAATGTCAGAGAAAAAGGACCGCCTTTGCATTCCTTAGTTCCAGATTATAAATGCACGAAGTCTCTCTTTATAAGTGTTATAATGGACCTGGAGATTAGATTTTCGCCAACTGCGTTCAGCTTTTCGACACTCTTTTTTCTGTTTTCACAACTATAAAATTTCTCCATGGAGATCTTTCCTTACCAGAGACAGCTTTGACCTTAGTGGGAGCAATAGCATCAATAACATTCGTAATTTTACAGTTGAAATTATCTACAAGCTCAGTGACTGAGGCCCCAGTGAGGGTGGGTGTAAAGGAGAAAAGCTGAATGAATGATTCACTGGTGTTTTCAGTGATATACCGTTTTCTGATTAACTTTGTTTGAGCACTTTTGGGCAGAGAGATAGTGCCGTTAAAGAAAACACAGGAATGATCAGATAGAGCAACATCAGTCACCACAACCTTGGAAATGTTCAGACCCTTGGAGATAATCAAGTCCAGAGTGTGCCCCTTATTGTGCGTGGGCTGTGTCACATGCTGAGTCAGTCCATAGCTCTCAAAAACACAACACAGTTCTTTGGTCCCTCGGTCCTGGGGGTTGTCAACATGAATGTTGAAATCACCAGCAATAATTACACGGTCAAAGTTAATACAGATTATAGACAACAGTTCAGTAAAGTCGTCAAAGAAGGTTGCACAGTATTTAGGTGGCCTGTAGATATTTAGAAGTAGAGCTTGAGGGGAGGATCTTAGCTGAAGAGCCACATATTCAAAAGAAGCAAAATTTCCGTAAGATATTTGCGTACATTGGAATGAGACATTAAACAAAATGGCGACTCCACCTCCTTTCTTATTCACTCTATTCTCACTTATAAAACTGAAGTTAGGGGGGGCTGACTCAATGAGAACAGCAGCACCGTTATTATGGTCCAACCAGGTTTCAGTTAAAAACATAAAATCAAGATTGTGGTTGATAATAAAATCATTGATTAAAAATGATTTTCCTGTCAAAGACCTAACGTTTAGTAGTGCTAGTGTTAGTGCGTTTTCATTTTTTGGGACAGACTGTGGCTGACGAGGAATGGATGCTAAATTTGCAAAGTTTGCAGTTCCGTGCTTATTCACCATTCTTTTTCTATTACCTATCACAACATAAATTGTGGAAGAATCTAATACGTAGGGCCCAGGCTTGTCTTGGAAAAAGTTATGAGTGCTACTAGGCATGCAGCCTGGACCCGGCCCATATCAGTTAATGCTTGCTGCATTTTGCACACAAGCATCCTTATCAGTTTGGGGAGAAGGAATTAACTGCCGTCCTTGAGGGGGCAGAGGTGCCTGGCGTTTTACGATGGGAGAAGGAAGGGGGGCATACTTGGTTCCAGCATTTACCAGCTGCTTCATCTGGTCAGTGAACTCCAACATGGGGATGGGGGAAAGAGGGGAGAGCGACGTATCCTTAAAGAGGTCCTCAAAGCTTTCGTGGTTGTCAAAGGGGTTTGAGGAGTGTTGGACGGGTGAGAAGGGGGGTTGAGATTTCTCATCTCCGCTCTGTGGTCTCCCATGGTCAAATCTTTGCTCAGGTGGGGGCTGTGGTGGCTCACTGCCGCACTTTGTTGTGCATAACCACTAGATACTAGTTTCAGATTATCATACAGATATTGGCTCACTTATTGGCAGTGAAATATGCAGCTTTACAGAAAATGCAAGTATGATTAAAGCCAAACAAAACCTTGCAGGCTCGACTTTCACTTTAAGTTATAAGTTTGGACAGCAGTTACTGAGAAGCTGGAAACTGGTCAGTGAATGTTTAGGGAGTAGTTCAAGAGACAATGACAATGTCCACTGCAGTACTTTGAGAACAAAAATACAGTTTGCACCCCTGACTCAGTTAAAAGCTGCTCCGAAAGGCAAATTTTAAGACCCTTAAAAATGCCCACTGAGTCTTGTCAAACCACTGAGCGAAATGTTGTACCTAACCCCCTTTTCACAAAGGCTTGACATTTTATACTTCAGTTGGATACAAACTCATTCTAGATCAATATTTCATATTTAGGCTTAAAGCTATAGTGCATAGTTTCTGTCTCCCCCATGAGGCATTCTAAGTAATGATAACAACACTGTCGGCGCATCCACATGATACAAGCCTTCTGTGCGCGAAAGTCCCCGGATGACACAGTCTTCTGAACATAGCCACACTGAGAAATGCAGAGAGAGTTGTGTAGAGCTGATAGCCTTAATTAGCTTTGTATCAATTCATTTGACAATGGCTTGAATGTAACGGATGTCCATTAATATCAAAAAGTTATGCACTAATAATAACTAATAATTAGCATAAGTCCCTTCTCCTCCACATGACTGTGTTAAATCAATCTGGCAGGGGATATATTCAGGATAATTCCTAGGATAAGTCCCTTTACATCACTGGAAGTACTAGCTGTGCCAGTCACTAGGCCCACTGTGATGGATAAATTCCCCTAAACAAAATCATAGCAATATAAAACTTATATTTTTTTCTTTTTTTCTGAGCACTTCTAGCCTATATATTTAAGGATTTTAGAATTATTACTTTTTCACTGTGCCAATCCCATTTTGCAGAAAAAAAAAACTACTTCTAAAAAGACAGAACTTAAGTTAAATAAATAATGATTTATTTTAAAAGCCTTTAAAACAATCTGAATGCATGGCTGAAGCCAACAGCTCCTTGAAGAGAAGGCCTTACTGCAATAACTTTAAATCAAGTTTAGCTCATAAACACACTTACACATGCACGCAGATGCATACCTGAGGCTGCGATTAACACGTTCGCCTCGCAGCAGTTAAAGCAGTGCAGCAGAGACTTGGTGCGGATGTTGTGGTTGAGAAGAGCCACAGGAGAGCCTAATTTAGCCAAGGCTAGCCAGGTAAACAGAAAGGCGGGTTCATTCCCCATAAAAAGTGCCACGGTGTCCCCAGGTTTATACCCTGGGTGAGACTGAAGCGCGTCGGCTGTTTTGTTGCTCATTTGATCAGTGTCAGCGTACGAGTAGATTTCATTTTCAAACCCAATGAAGGGCTTGTCTGGATGCGCAGCGGTCTGCTCCAAGAAACGATCCAAAACAAAGAAGGAAGGTCTCCTTCTTCGCCTCGACACAAACTTCACTAAAATCCGCAGTAGATCCCCGAAATACAGAATATCCATCCAAACATAAGGGAACAAAGTTTTGAGTGCGAACGGTATGATAAGGATACTTGCTAAACATACTGAAATCAAATACATCTCCATCATGTTTTCTCGTTTAAAAGCCACATGCCCTGCAAAAAAAAAAAAAAAAAAAAAAAAAAAAAAATGGGGAATGTGCAAATAAGGATTGTGTTCAGTGGGGCGGAGCATTTCCTCAAAAAGTAGGTTAAGTTCATGGACATGGTCAAATATTTGACTAATTTGAAATGCAGATGATTGATCAGCAGCAGTGTGTCGCTGTTTTAATTGCAAAAAAAAAGTGTGGGGGGAAGTGGTCAAACTTTGGCTGACAGAAATTACCAAAATGTAACCTTTTGAGAACAATAAAGTTAAAGGATGTAATAGAATAAAATAGAAAAGAACATATCTCTCACACTTAACCTCAGTGTGTTGAGTTTAAAAAAGTTAAAACAATGCTGATTTTTGATATCAATGTACTTTTATGTTTTATTGTATTCAGTGTATACGCTGCAGCTGGGTTAAGCGAAAAAGGATTGTATCAATACGGTTAGACCCAATTCAATATCTTTCTTTTTCACACTGATTCCTAAACTTATTGTGTTTATTAGGTGATGTCTGTCACTTAGCGTACAGGAGGAAGCTCTTTGAAACCTTTTGTTTATCAGTCCTGGAGCCAACCCCTGCTGGCATGCAGACTAGATTAGAACAAAAATAATGGTCCTTTTAGCTTGAAAAGAATTGACACCCACATGGTAGGACCTTTCATCTTGTGATCGTAAGTAAGACACATGGATTTGGAAGTGACACCTTATTTCGGGTGTCAACGGACCAATGGGAATGGTTCTAATCGTTGTGGGGGAAAGGAACACACAGAGGGTCAAGGAGGGACTGTTTGATGTGAATCCACAAGGAGGAAGCATCTTTTTAGTCCGCCGCAGCGTAAAATCCTGTTCTGTTATGTCATTTCGTTATTAAATCTTTTTGGTAATCTTCCTTGGACCCAAGCCTCTCTCCTTTAAAAAAACTCAAGAAATAAAAGTGTCAGGGAGGTCAGGGGAAAACAGGCTGTTAGAAGATGTAAATATCACTCTGCAGCTGGTCTGGGGTCAGTTGTTGCAGTGGGCGGAGCCGCAAACGCCACACATTCAGATAAACTGACAAAAATAAGAGCATTTAGATTTTATGGTGAAATAGGGCTGTATTACTCCTTCCTACAGCTTAGTGGCTCCGTCCAGGTTCCCAACCCTAAGGGCCAGGCTCCCTATAAAGGGTCACAAGAAACATCATTGGAGTTGAGATGATAATAGTAATACATATTTGTTTATTGGCCTTTTCTCTAATCTTTGCTCCTTCTTTTTTTGTTTTTATTTAAGAAATATTGGATAATTTGACCTATTTGGGCCTCAAACTATTATTTAAATGAAAAATGAGAAGTTTAGAGGGGAAATTCTCTCTGGTGGAACTGCAAACAACTCAAACATCTGAAACGTGACCTGGGGCCCCACACAGCATGTAGCTAAGTAGGGTCACAAGTAAAAAACAGAAATTGGGAACCACTGGTTTCATTTATTACAATGTGTTGTATTTAATAAGTGCATGTGTGTTTCATGTAAAAAAAGAATCTACTCTGGCTGTCAAATAATTGAGTAAAAAGTACAATATTTCACTCTTAAGCGTATTACAGTAGAAGTAGCCTAAATTTTAAAGTAAAGTCCAAGTACCGCAAAACTAGGCTGCTTGAGTAAATGTTCTTAGTTACTTTCTAGCACTGACCATCCTTGCGTTGGAATTTGAATCACAGATTGGAAAATTCAGATGACTTAATGCACACGATCAAAAACACAGACAATATATCAATAATTTTGATTAATCTGATTAAGAGGTGTAATCCTCAGACACAGTTAGCATACAGACTGGAAACAGGGATTGGTTCTGTTTAAAGGTTACAATATCTGCCCACCAGCCCGAAAAAGCATTTTTATCTTGTAAAATGATAAACAGGTCACAGCTTTATGGACGGTTAAGTGTTTGACAGTTTCTTGCGAGCAATAACTTCCTGAACTCTTGTCATCACTGCACTTTGAATATCAGCCGTGGATTCCATCTGCTTGTTTGGATCTTTTTTTCTCCCTAGTTACCATGAATTGATTAATAAAACTTTTTCTCTTTGTGAGCCTGAATGATGCTACGGGGAGATGAAAGCATCCTCCTCGGTGCTTGTCCTTTGAACCTTGGGCATCAGCCAGAGCTCTTTCTAGAGTGCGAGGTAATATCATCGGTCACTGAGGTCTTTTGGTTGTGAAACTCCCTTGAGAGCACAGTCCAGCGAAGCATATGGTGACACAGCCTGAACAAGGCTATCAACTTCTTTGATAATGTCCACTCCTTTGGCACCTTTTGCTGTGCTTTTCACAGTTTGGTAATGTCCCCGAAAAAAAAAGATATTATATTAATGTTATTATATTACACTGGAGTCAAAATAGTCAAATAAGCAAGCATGACAAACTGAATCATAAAACACACTCATAGATAGGTTAAATCCAGTTATAGCTTTAATACATTTGCTTCTTTTATAATGTTTACCAGGGCTCTTTTTGTGATCATTAGAGTAATTATTAATGAGAGAAGATTGGAAAAAATAATGAATCTTAGACTTTTTAATTGAAATGCTTAAAATAAATATATTAAATCACTCAGCCTTTGTGTTTTCAGCCTTTTTTATGCAGTATAGGAAACCAGATGTATTCCACTCATTTGAAGTTTTTATTGCAATGCAGACATGTCTTACATAGAGCCTACTGTTCCCTAACAGTTCCCAAGTCTCGGTTTTGAAGGAGGACACAAATATTCTGCACAGTGAAACTAATTCTTGATACATTTTCAGAGGTTGTAGGCTACTTGGAAACTTTTAACACAAGTAGCCCAGTTGATAAGAATGTGCTGTCGTCAGGGATTGTGTTTCAGAAACGCTTTTTTTTCCTCAAGTCACGTTGCCCCACGGCGTGAAAGCGACCAATAGTCTAAGAGGCACGTAGACCCACTGCTATAAAGTCTGCTGTGAGCTGAGGCGTCTTCATTAATGAGCAAACCGAGAAGTGGATCCTGCGCTGCCGTTTGATTTTACTGGCACTTAACTATTACATTGGACAATGCTGCGAGTCAGATGTCTGAGAGGAGGTAGCAGAGGGGCCGAGGCTGCCCATCTGATCGGAGCCATGGTTGGTATTATGGTGGTTTTAATGTCTTTTGTTTTTTTCCCAAATTTTTTAGAAAAAGTAGATTACAGGTTTTTTTTTTTTTTTTTTTTTTTTTTTTTTTTTAAAAAAACACATATAAGTAAACGTGAATAAAGAAAATATGCTCGACATTTTCTTCCTCTGAGCTGCTTCTTTCACTTGAGATCAGTTCATTGATTTATTGATTCTTTTTTTTTTTTTGCCTGATTAAGCATTTTAAGTTGACGGAAATACAATTTGAATAAAAACACAAAAACCAATGATTGAGTTGTTTCTAACTGCTGAGAGAGCTTTTTTGTCTTTGGTCCCTGAGTGACAGTGAACAGCTGTTCGGCACAGATGCGCTCCCACACTCAGTGACACCCGAGCTGCTCCTTAGCCAGCAGATGAATCTCTGTAACGCCTATCTGTGGACATAGTGGCTTCTTAATAACACGCGTACTTTAGCACCAACCAAATCAGCCTTGTACAGTAGGCTACTGCGCAATTCTCATTGCTATCTAAGAACACTTACTTCTATCAGCCTATACTGTTTTACTGTGTTTGGCCACTTTGTTTGTGAGCTGCCAGCCAAGTCATTTATTTGACCATCACTTCTATTTTCAGTTCATATCTGGCACTAAAATAATAAATAAAAAAAACTACCAAAAATAAACAAACCAACATACAGCAATGGTAATTGCACACAGCTAGTTTGTTTAATACAAATATTGTATTATTATGTAGGCTTGGGGCTACACTGTATTTTTCTTTCAATCTGAAAAGGTCCAACAAAACCATCCTCAGTATCTGTAATTTCACAAAACTGAAGGCCATTTATGTGTGGCAAAACATTCCAAAAAGTTGTGATCCATTTTCCTCCCTTCTCAGCTTGGCCGGGCGGTGACTGGATGGGTGCAGAGGGCTTTCCAGAGCACTTCCATTGCAGCAGCTGCACAGCCACGCCATGCAGCTGAAGATGTTACTGAGCCCGAGCAGCAGGAATGTCCTGTCTGCAGCTACAACGAATGGGACACACTAGAGGAGGTGATCGTAGGTCGCGCTGAAAACGCCCATGTGCCTGCCTTCACTGTGGAAGTGAAAGTAAGATATAATGTCAGATTACATAATGCTAATGTGTGGGCTACTGCTGTGTAGGGTTCCTGACACAAATAGTAATGTAAAAGTATGTCTAAATTGAATTGTGAGATTGACTGTATGTTGTCATATTGTGAACCTCTCAACAGGCTAACACATATGAGAAGTATTGGCCCTTTTACCAAAAGTATGGGGGCCAGTCTTTTCCTGCGGACCACTTGAAGAAAGCTGTTGCTGAGATTGAGGAAATGTGCAATATTCTGCGCCATGAGGGCGTCAATGTAAGGAGACCAGAACCCATCGACTGGTCCCTGGAATACAAAACACCAGACTTCACATCATCAGGTACAGAAATAGACAAAGCAGAGGTATCGCTCACAGATAAATCTTTTATATATTTTTTTCAGTACCCATTATCAAAATTGTTTAAAATGTGTGCATAAAGATTTAGTTCATAGCTCAAAGCCCCTGAAGACACTTACGCACCAAGTATGCATGCAAGTATTTTTTTAGTATAATGCTACTTTAATTCAAGTAAATGAGCTTCTTCCACTGCTGGTCTCACATTATCTTACAGTATCGGTGTACGATAACAGCGTTATTGCATCACAGTGTTTTATAAAATAGTTTAAGATAATCTTGTATTGTTGAATCTGTAGGCATGTATGCTGCCATGCCCAGAGACATCCTTCTGGTTGTCGGGAATGAGATTATCGAGGCTCCTATGGCCTGGAGGGCTCGCTTCTTTGAATACCGAGCCTACAGGCCTTTGATCAAGGAGTACTTCAGAAACGGTGCCAAATGGACCACTGCCCCTAAACCCACTATGGCCGATGAGCTGTATGATCAGGTGAGGCCTTATGTTGTGAGATTAAGACAGCACATGTTGTTCAAGTGTGGACAGTGTAGAGACTAAATGTTTTTTGAAGGGTTGGGATTAGGTTTTTAATTTCAACACAAAGATGCGTAAAAACGTCTTGTTTAGGTTCTTTATATCACCAGAACCCTTTGTCCTGTGCTGTTCATTGCCCTGTATGTGGCAACAGATTGTATAATGCTGATTAATTGCCAAGTGTTAATTATGTTTGCGTGGTGTCTTTCAGGACTACCCCATCCGCACAGTGGAGGACAGACACAAGCTGGCAGCCGAGGGGAAGTTCGTGACCACAGAGCATGAGCCCTGCTTCGATGCTGCTGACTTCATTCGAGCTGGGAGGGACCTTTTTGTCCAGAGGAGTCAGGTATGAAGGGTGTACAATTTGTGAACACGTCTGCTATCTGATATGGAGATTGACCTTTCTTAAAGCACACCAAGTAAAAATTCTGAAGTCTATAGTTTAAACGTCTGTTGCTTAAAATTTCAGTCATGTTCAGAGTAGTCTTCCATTGCCAGACCTATCTCCACAGTGCTGTGTCAGCGCTTTATTCCAACAATGTACATCTGTTAAACCAGACTAGGTGCAGAGCAACATGCAACATGCAGAATTAAAAATTAGATATAGCAAAGTTTTGCTACTGCTAAACTTTAGATGACATACAGAGTGTCATCTAAAGACATACAGAGTGTGGTCTAGACCTACTCTATCTGTAAAGTGTCTCGAGATAACTCTTGTTATGATTTGATACTATAAATAAAATTAAATTGAAATTAAATTGAAATACAGAGGTCTCTGTGTACTTGTGAACACCATTTACCAATTATTAAATCAAACAAAACACACCACACAGATGCATTTTAGAGGGTCATAGTGCAGGGTCAACCACAGTATGACACCCATGGAGCAGTATGACGGTTCAGGGCCTTGCTCACGGGCACTTTGGTATAAATAGTGGCCATCCACAGGCACGTAGAAGTTTTAGAATTTGCATCTGAATATATAGCATTGGCAACACCCTGAAACCTCCTCTACTGTCTTTTTGCAGGTTACAAATTACATGGGAATTGAGTGGATGCGCCGCCATCTGGCTCCGGACTACAAGGTCCACATCATCTCATTCAAGGATCCTAACCCCATGCACATTGATGCCACTTTTAACATCATTGGACCAGGACTGGTGTTGTCAAACCCTGATCGTCCATGTCGCCAGGTACTGTAGGACAAGAAAGGCTACTTTTCATTTCTCACTGTGCCCTGTGTTCCCCTTCTGTGGACTGATACACTAATTTGATAAACACCACTGAGTGCTCCGTGTTCACTGCTGCCCTTTTTTGGTCCTTTACCTCAGATCGACATGTTCCATAAGGCTGGTTGGACGGTTGTGAAACCTCCGACACCTCTGATTCCTGATGGTGGGTACTAAAACTAAATCTTCTCTTACTTGAGCAAAAAATTTAGAATTTACTGAAAAAGACCCTCCCTCTCCCTTTCTATGTAGACCACCCACTGTGGATGTCTTCCAAATGGCTGTCCATGAATGTCCTGATGTTGGGTGAGAAGCGTGTTATGGTTGACGCCAATGAAAGCACCATTCAGAAAATGTTTGAGAACCTTGGTAAGTTTGTACGTTGAAGTTAAACCATCTTATTTTTACATATTTAAGATTCATTTCAACAGATGTTTTGATCTTACAATTCATAAAAGATCAGGAAAATACTCTGTATTTCATGCATAAATGTGGTTTTGTTGCAGGTATCAAGACCATAAAGGTGAATATTCGCCATGCCAACTCCTTGGGTGGTGGTTTCCACTGCTGGACAACCGATGTCCGCCGCCGTGGTACCCTGGAGTCCTACTTCCACTAGCCTTGCCAGAAATAGGCAGTTTTTATTGAGCTTTAAAGATTAAAGCCTCAGACCGGAATCTTAATTATAGAATATAGAATCTTTATTGACAGTCAATCGTGTAAGTACACACTAATCACAAATGTACTTTTGGCCAATTTCTTAAAAAGTGTTAGTTTGTTTGGGTGTCACCTGCTGCAACTCAAAATTCAAAGCAGTGAACAGTAAATTGCTCAAACATGTATGAATCACACTAATACTACGGCAATCATATCATGATAGAACCAAAATCTATTTCTGAAATGCATTGGTCTTTATGTCCTAAATGAACATGCATGAATTGTTTTGACTTGACATTGCTGGCCATCATCACAATGCCTTTGCAAACAGCTTTGTTCAGATATTTAAAGTATATGCTCAGAAGCAACAAGTGAACATAACTTTACTTCAATCAGTAATCTCAATATTAACTGCATTTCTGGCCTGGCTATTGTGAAGCTGAATTGTTTATGGCTCATACATCTAAAAGTCATAACTTTGAGGACAAGGTACAATTTGGTATGTGAAAGTCATTAGACAAGGAAGAGAGAAGCTACCTCCTCATGGAAACGTCAGACACCATAATTCTAGCTTTTTCCAAAGTATTTTTTTATTTAAAAGGAATGTATAAAAGTTGTTAAGTATGTCATTATTAAACTATAAATTTGTTATCGCTAGTATATTATTTTGTAAAGATTTTAATTGATTGAACAGACACAGTTCTATTTATATTTTTCCATACTCTTTATTGGATTTCCCAACAATTAGTGTTTGAATATATTTACATAAAAAGTATGCGGTCCATATCAGATTTTGTATACCTTTTGCCTTTTCTCCTATTGCAAAACTGGGCCAGTTATATGCTGCAAGTCATTCTCACTGAACTGATTGGCTGCTTTTGTGTGCAAAGCAAAACAAATTTTTGTTTTATGATTCCTTTGCTGCATATACAACTCGATATAGGATGTTTAACCTTCAAGTCTGCCTTGATATTTATTTTGAAACAATGAATTCAAGGGAAGTTATTGTTCAACAGAGGAATGCATGCAGTTGTGTTTTGTATTATGCCACATTATTAAATGTAATTAAAATAGTTGGGTCAGTTTCTTTTTATTGTATTTGTTATATTATCATATCTGTGACGGTTATTGGTGTGAAATACTATTGCATATCCTAACCGTTAAAGGATATATGCAGGGTTTTTGGCGTCATTGGCCAATAAATCCGTAATAATCTTTTAGCATACTGTAAGCAAGTGGTCTGAGAGAAAACTAGACTTCTGCACCTCCTCTTGGCTCTGTTTTCAGGCTTTACTAGCCCATGATGGGAGACTTTGGCCAATCATAGGTCATTTTAGAGACAGAGAGTGTTCCTATTGGCTGTTCTACAAATGCAGATGCACGTCCCTTCAGATGGTGAAAGCCTGATTCAAGGCAAACATAAAAAATGGTATTCCAGCAATGGTAACAACTGCCTACACTGCAAAGCAACCCAAAAAAAGGAAAAAAAGAACTTCTCAAAATGAGTCTTACAAATCAACGCAATAGCGATGTAGAGAAAATGCTGCTAATAGTTAGTAGCCTGGTAGCCTTCTGCTAACCATAGCCAAAGTCTCACAGCTATGGCTAATTCAAGTTCCAAGTTTATGTAGCTATAGAGCCTCGAATCACAGGCCCACAACTTTGTAAAGAAAACAGGATGGTAAATCTCATAGACATGCCGCTGCGTAACAGCATCAGGATCACAATTGAAATGGGGATGATTGAAATGACTAGTACAGGTTACTGTATGAAGCGGGTGCATATGCCCATGTTCGTCTGGTTGGAGACACTTAGGACACAGAGAGGAAAGCTGCAGCAGGAGAGCTGTATTTTCAAATTCTGATGTTTTTTGTTTTTTTTTGCCTTTTCCAGAAAACTCCCTTTACCCCAGCTTTAAATGGTGAGAGAAGTAGGTTTAAGGAGTTTTATCTATAACAATGCATCATATTTTAGAAGCTGATCATATATTTTGGAGGAAACTTTAAAAAGGTCCCATGGCATGAAAGTTTCACTTGAGGTTTTTTAAAATTATTATGCATTCCCCCAGCCTGCCTATGGTCCCCCAGTGGCTAGACATGGCGATAGGTGTAAACTGAGCCCTGGGTATCCTGCTCTGCCTTTGAGAAAATGAAAGCTCAGATGGGCCGATCTGATATGATATGAGGTCATAAGGAGCAAGGTTACCTACCCTTTCTCTGCTTTGCCCGCCCAGAGAATTTGGCCCACCCATGAGAGAGAGCGAGAGCGAGAGAGAGAGATCATGGCTTTCAAACAAGCAAAGTGGCAGTTGGTCAAGGCCACACCCCCACTCTCCACCTTGCCCCCCCCCCCTCCTCTCTCCTCCTTAAAGCTACAGACACAGAAATGGCACATACTAAGGAAAGCTCATTGTGGGACTGCCTCTAGCGGCTGTAATTCTGAATTTCGGGAAAGAGACTTCAGATACAGTATTAAGGGGCCACTAAGGCTTATATAAAAGCATCCAAAAAGCAGCATGTCATGGGCCCTTTAATGAAATGAAAACTAACATAACTATAGTTGTCAAATGTAGTGGAGTAAGAAATATATTTCCCTCTGAAATGTAGTGGAGTAGAAGTATAAAAGTAGCACAAAATGGAAGAATTTAATAACAACTACATCAAAATGGTACAGCAGTGGAGTAAATATACTTATACTACACATTTAGTGAATTAGGTAGATCATTGTAGGTCACGCAGACCTATGAACGTGGTTTCTATTCACCTGGTTGATAAATGGCACTGAGCGTGGCCACCATACTGTAAACATTAACCTGTCCAATGTATCAGTGGGAGAACTTTTGCATTATATATTATTATGTAAACCACTAGAATTGCAAATAGAAATTATGACTTTACTGTAAAGATTGTACATGATTAACAGCTTTATTTACTTTTGTTTAAGTTGAAGGCAGAGTCTTGGTAACGGATATACGAAACATTTTAATCTGTGCAAGCTTTATGTTGTGTAAACTTTAGGGCTGTCCTCGACTAAAGAAATTCTTAGTCGACTAATACTTAAAGGATTTTGTCGACTAATCAATTAGTTGATTAAATGACAGAGCTGTGCGCTTTGAGAAGTGGTTAAGACTAGAAAAGTACAATATAAATGTAGTTAATTAACCATCTGTAAAACTGAGTTTCTCCACAATTAATCCTGTAAAATCACCACTTTAAATCTTGTGTTTACCATAAATGTGCTCAGAAGTTTCTTGGAAATAAGTAATTAAGCATGAATAAGCATAAAAAATGACTAATCGACTAAAGAAATCTTAGTCGACTAAGACCAAAACGACCGATTATTCGACTAAGAGGTGGCAGCCCTAGTAAACTTTATAATTCATTAACGCGTTTTTTCTCACTGAAAAGTCAGAAAGGTGAAATGTTGTCCAAAGTACCTTGGGTAGAGAAGAAGTCTCAAGATTCACAATATAAAAGTGTATGTATGCCAATGGGGCTTACAAATAACCTCTCACTGCAGAAAATATATTTAACTTTATGTATTTTCTGTACTGGTTTATACCGCATGCACCTCTGATCAATTTAATTTCACCTGCACACGTGTAGTTCACTTTATGAAAACTACTTTTGACTGTCTCAGTTTAATGTTTGAAGTCTGCCACAAGATATATTAGATTAGAAAAAGAATACATGTCAGAGCTAATTATACTGTATAAGTGATAACAATATAGTCATCTGTTGTCTGATACCAGTTAAATTAGAAATTACGTGTTGATAACAGAAAAAAGTTATTGAATTAAACTGTTAATATCTGCATTCTGCTGCAATCTAGTGGTGAAAACTACACACTACACACAGTTATTAAATGACACAAACAATATTGCTGTGTAATACATTTGAGGTCATAACAGTGAATTTAGCTGCATCTAATGGAAAACTTAAATATGAATATTGAATGTGATATTTCAGCATATGAAATGGCTTTCCTTAGTGTGCATTTAACAGATTTGCACTGAGAAGGCAAACAATGACAAAACACGACAAAATCCTAAAGATAGACAGAGATTCCAAAAATCTGCTTCCTAAAAAATCTGCCAACTCATACTCTCAACATACTCCAAATTCTGACCCTCTTCTTCTACTACTACATGTTCAATCTAAATACTTTCTTTACTCTTTCTCTCTCTCTTGAACTTCAAAATGCTTCCATCTTTATGGTTAGTTGTTATTTGATGTCTTTTCTCAGCACTCACCTTACACATTTTTTTTTTGCCTCACATAAATCTGACTGCAGCACTCAATGCTCCTCACGCTATGAGAGCATCACTTAAAACTGTGGGACCAAATGTGGACACTTGAGAGAAATAAACCGCTCTGATTTGTAGTGGTGGAAAGTAACCAAGTACATAACTCAAATAGGCTATTATACTTAAGTACAATGTTAAGGTACTTGTACTTTAATTTTTCATTTTCTGCTACTTTATACATTTAAGCCTACTCCTCTACACTTCAGGAGGGAAATATTGTACTTTATACTCCACTATTTTTTATTTGAAAACTTTGGTAACTAGTTACTTTGCAGATTCAGATTAATAACACAAACCATAATCAAATAAAATAAGATTTGGGCGGGGGGGCAGTACTATAAAGCCTACTTTATACATTACTGCTAGCTTATAGATTTGTTAGAATTAGCTCAATGCACCTTTACCAGCTGCAACATATAGGTGATGTAAACAGTAATGCATCAATAATCAATACATATATAATTCTGATACTTACAGGCCTACTCCTCTACACTTCAAAAGGAAATATTGTACTTTTTACTCCACTACATTTATTTGAATATTCGACTGCCTCCTGCACTGATAAATTACATTAAGAATCACCTTTTGGATTGAAGGTGACTGTGTGTCAGTGGCAGTTTCACTAGAAGCCAAGTCGCTTCTCTTCACAGCTGTGCAGTCGCACCTAATGTTTTCCTCTAGTTCTACGTGGTCTTCTGCAGATGGATTGCTTGTTTGTACAGCTGCGTAATTGCGCAATTCTGCCGCTGCCTCAAAAACTCCTCCAAATAGAGAGTTGATTGGGATCTGGTAATGATTAGGCCTCAATGTCTGCAGGGAAACAGCAGTCATCTTCTCATATTCTCTTGACTATGGGTGACTTACTGTAATAGTTTTAATTAGGTCTAGAACAGTCAGACAGAGGATCCACATGTTCACATATCTGGTAGCTGAAGCTTCAGAGGGTATACATACAGTATATCAATAAAGGTGTCTCTGAGTAATGTGCAGAAAGTTAGTTCTTTTTAGCCCATCTTAGGGCCAAACAATGGCATGGGTAATTTAAGATATGAGATATGGAAGATAAGAGAAATGTTATTGATCCCACACAGGGAAAAAGCATCAGAAGTACAAAAACAGACTGCTAGATCAGTAAAAAAACCAGGATCCTTCATGCATTATATGTAAAGTGAAGCATTAAAAACAACCAAAACAAATGTATTATTTACACTATTTTTAAATCAAAGCAGCAGAGGACAATATATGCTGACTAACTCTAGTATTGATCAAGCTCCAAAAACACTGGATAATGCAACCAAATATAACTTTTTGTTATACCCTCTCTGTCTGGTAAATGGACACATCTTTCTAACCCTATGCTCTCAGTTTGTAAAACTAAGGCTTTTTGTTATGAATTTGTAGACTCTTCCCTCCAGAACTGTTTTCGCAGGCTGAATTGTACCAACAATGGCAAGTAAAGTGCCCTTTATGTGTAAATCGGCAGGTGCCTCTTTCATGCGTTTGATGCGATTTATATCAAATTATATATTTAATGACAAATTAGCACATTTTCTTAACAACAGAACAGAAAAAGAAGAAAATACAATTTTGTGAGTCAAGTGCTCAACAGAAGACCTTGGTTTCCCAGTCTAAAGATTGACACAAGATAACCTATAAAAGAAGTCAAAACTTTGTGTCAACTCTCAGCCCGATACCAGTATACAGTAGCTAACGCACTGTAAGTATATAAGCATGTTAATCAGTGGCAAACTTTGCTTTGTGAAAAGGTTCTTCTCTTTGACAGAATGGCTTATTTTTGGGTATCTTGAATTTTTGGGTTGCTTGAAATTGGATTCAAATTTGATATGCTGGAGTTCATTAAAGCGATTTATGATTCAGGACTATAAAACACAACATTCATTCAGCAACGTGTCATTGGAGCAGAAAGGACAGAGTTCATAGGATCCTGAGCTCATCCACGTCAGTGAGGTTTCGTCCACACGTTTTAAGCAAGGCTACCCAATTTGGGGCATGCAGGCCAAGTTTGGCCCCCCCATGGCATTTGACATGCTCATGCTTATTCTCCTCTTATTTTGAAAGTGCTGTAAAATCCTAACAGAACTTCGTTTTGTGCAGCTAAAAAGTACTTAATCTGAGTTTTACAGCAATGTAAAGCAAAGTGCTGGTAAACTTCCTTATTAAATTACGCACGTAAGTTTTATCTACAAAAAATTACAAAAGATTACTGTATTTCTTCTCTCTCCCGCTCCCCCTCACTTGCTCGAGCTGTGCTAACGTCACTGGTTTGGAGTCAGCCAGTTAAAGTGATGGTTCGGAGTAATTTCACCCTAGGGTCCTTTGCACCATGACCTCGAGTCAAACACCACCCCAGAAGCTTTTTTCAGCTGGGTCTAACATTGGGAGAGTTAACGTAGAGCAGCATTATCAGCTGAATGGCTTAGCGCAGGGGCTAATGGACCCACGTTTGTATCTCGTAAATGACCCCACTAATAATGCCCGAAATGATACCAAACGTCTACTGTAGTACATATAGGTTATGTACTCATAAAACGATGGATTGGAAAGTTTGTAAGTACACCAGAAGTTTATAAACACTTGCCTGCTCTCTGTTGCTTCTGCTGCTGCTGCTACCTGCAGTTAGACGAGTGCTTAGGGTCTACAAATTACTACACCAAAAAGAGATACAACAAAAATATTTATTAATTTAATGATCAAATAAGGTAATGTCTCCAAACTTATCTCAGTTATTACTTGTCTCCTGCTAGTTATACTACAGTACTTAGTTAAAAAAAAAGTTAAATTAAAAAATATTTTTGTTGCAGCTCTTTTCGGTGTTGTAATTTGTAGACAGCCCTAAGCACTCGTCTTACTGCCGGCAGCAGCAACAACAGAAGAGAGCAGAAGCCAGCAGGCAAGTGTTCATAAACTTCTGGTGTACTTACAAACTTTCCAATCCATCGTTTTATGAGCAGTGTTGGGCAAGTTACTTTCAAAATGTAATACATTATAGATTACTAGTTACTGTCATTTGAGAGTAATTAGTTATATTACAATATTACTGTCTCTGAATTGTAATGCACTACTTTTGCATTACTTTTGAGTTACTTTCACCAAAATAATAGCGGAAGTTTGACTTGGCAGCTAGCTTGTGAATTTCACCACAGGATCAATAAAGTCTCCTCTTTATCCACTTTGATACATTATAGATTATTCATAATATTTTGTATAATTAATATGGATATGCAAAGTAACTAAAGCTATAAAAAATAGATAAGTAAAACGTACAATATACAAGTAGGAGAAAATGAAAATACTCAATTAAAAGTATCTTATGGTTGTATTGAAGTACGGCATTGTTGTAAAATGTTTGTTTAAAAGCACTTGAATAAGAAATTCATGTTGTTTAGTTTAAAAACAGTCTAAAAGAAATGGTCAATTATAGTGTGATTAAAACTAACTATTTACATTATTTACAGTACTTGATTTACAGCTGATATGTGAAAAGGTCCACAACCTTATTTTTTTAACAGTAATATAGTTTTACTGCGAACCGTCACAGGAAGTGCTTTTATTTTGAAGTAGCCTACACGGAAGTTGTCTGTTGTGTACTCTTGCTAGCTTACTGAGATGCAACATGTCCGTCAAGCTAAGTTGCTCACTTTCTTGTTTGTAAAACTGCAACTGTAATAATTATTACCGTTCATGACAGCAACAGATTGAACAGTAAATGGTCACAGTAAAAGACAAGCGTTTTTGGTCGTCATTCGAAGCCATTTCACTACAGGCAGAGTTACTCTCCACGGCTGATAAACTGGAATGATTTACGTGTAACAACCTAAACATTAATTGCCGACATGTTTAAATCTGTCAGCAGCTCGGACACACTGCTGTCCGAAGGTGAAATTACTCCGAACCATCACTTTAAGATTGAGCGATGGAGGCAGCGGCACACTGATAAATGACAGGGCTCATGTCTTCCACTATTGCAAGTGATAAATAACTGTAAACGTTCTGTAATATGGGAAATTAATGCAGATTAAAGAGCAGTGTTATTTTTATTTCAGATTTTTAATGTTAAATTTCTATAAAATATAATACATTTTCTCATAAAATCAACATTTACTTTTTGGCCCATGGCCTTTCATCCAGATACATTTTTGGCCCTTCATATGAAAGAATTTGGGCACCTCTGATCTAAAGCTCGGAACAAATATTTACAAATTGTCTGTTGTAACCTGAATGACAGAAGTTTTGCACTGGATCATGACCAAGAACTGTGTGTTAAACAAAGATCCTGCAAGCACAACGTGTGCAGACAATACATAACACAGCCGCATGACTGCAGTGTAGTAGGAAAAACTGTTTAGGGTTTCTGTGTTGTGTCTGGAAGTAGTGCGAGACATAGCCGGTGAACTGTTTAAAAATCTCTCAATTATTCAATACACACCAGTGACATGAAATGAAGTTGCTGCCATTTGTTCCATTGCCCAGTTTACACCAATGTCTGCAGTATATCCAGGCTGTTCTGTAGCAACTTAAAAAGTTTCACATTTGAATGAACAGCTCGTTCTTACCAGGCAGGGATTGGGGCTTCTTAAGCACTAAAAAGTAACATTTGCATTACATTTGATAGAATTTAAAAATGTACAGCCTTCAAAAACAATGTCTAATCACTTTCTTTTAGAACATTATTTTATAACATGTTGTACTAGTTGACAGAAGAGAGCAACAGAAAACACCTAAAGTTATATAATAACTTGTGGAGATATTCTAACTTGCTATATTTTT
The DNA here is from genome assembly GCF_004354835.1 of Perca flavescens. Taxonomy (NCBI): domain Eukaryota; kingdom Metazoa; phylum Chordata; class Actinopteri; order Perciformes; family Percidae; genus Perca; species Perca flavescens. The sequence goes on from NC_041331.1 coordinate 16,812,042, forward strand.
TTATTAAGAAAATTTAATTTTTTTAAATAAACATGAATAAGTTTAAAGCCACAGTTTGTAGAATATGGAAATTCACTTGTTTGGCACCCCCTAGTGGAAGTGTGTGTGTGTGTGTGTGTGTGTGTGTGTGTGTGTGTGTGGGGGGGGGCAACTTTGTCAGCCAATTGCAAGAAGTGTTGAAGAGCACAATTCTGATTAAGATCTGTTGCACAACAAATAAGGCCAAATTAGAACTTTTTCTTTTTTAATTTATTTGTATACAGTTGTAGAGTTTCAGAGTTAATATAGTGAAAGTGTGGTGCTGCTGAGTGTGGCTCTGATCTGCAACAGTCTTATCTTTGATGAGATCAAACTTTTCACTTGAGAAGACTAAAGATTCTCGCTCTGACTCTACACCAGGGGTCTGCCCAGCACTGAGCCCCAAGGACCACATACCCTCAGGCCTGTTCTAAAAATGAAAATTGAATATTGATATTATCGGTTCCCACCTTGTTAAGTCATTGTTGATAATTATTGAAATCATTAACATGACCAGTGTCTTCACATAAATGAGTATCATTAATTAATAATTTATATAACTAAAGGCAAACTGAGCAAATTTGTTATTTCAGAAGTTTCAAACTGGTAGCCCTCCGTATGACTCAATACCCATAAAGTAGCTCTCAGTTTCAAAAAGGTTGGTGACCCCTGCTCTACACCATTTCCTGTAAGATCTGAACCAGAATCTTTGATCTAAATGTTTTACGTGTGCAGAAGCATTGAGTTTTGGAGTATATGTAGAATTAAGTATGGCAATGACTTTCTGCATGGTCATGTTTTCTCTGACTATAATGGTGAATCTTTTGCCATAATAACCATCACTTCAGGAATGACTGCACAGCAGTTTTCTGATTGTAATTTATCTGATCTACTGTAAGCCCATATGGTGTTCTCCAAAAAAAATAAAAAAAAATAAATACCTTCAATGTTAGAATAAGCACTATCACTGTTTAATGCAAATGTTTCTTGTGCAGCTCCCTTCAAGATTTCCTTCCAGGGCTTCTTGATTTCCTGTTACAGTCACAGACCGAGAGGATAGGTTCTCAAACAAGGAAGGTGAACTAGGACAGGAAGATTAAGTAGGGCTGAACTCATTTCTGTGAATTGCAATGGAGCACTTAAGCTTCATTCAGTCTGACCACACTCTTCTTCAGTAGCAATCCTACTATATATGCCCAGGATACATCAGTTATCTTGTTTTAATTGGAAGTTTTCAACCACAAATCCACTTCCATTCACTGAGAGAAGTTAAAAAATGTCTCAAAAGGCCTGCAGATAACACAGAAACTATCTACATCGCAAAAAAAAACAAGGGGTTGAGCAGGAAATTGTTTTTTTTTTCTGATATGGGTGGACTGACACTTTAAAGAAAACTTCTGTCTGCCAATATAAAAGGAACATTTCTTAACTGCCTGCATAAGTGGTGATGACACATTATACTGTCAGAAATCTCAATAACTAAATTAATTTGATTGCAGTTTACAGGGGTGACTAAATATCAACTGATTTGTTAGGTCAGCTAATTTTTAATGTAAGTTATGGGAGTAATCAGAGTTTCATGGGTAGTTCAACTTCCCCTTTGATTTATTAGTTTTGTGTTACTTGAGGCTTATCTATTAATATTGATATTGAAAGTCGAATATCAGAAATGCAGGTGTTTGTTCTGCTCCAGAAGACATTTCAAATATACTGTACAATGCAAGTTTTTGTGTTTTAAACTACAGAGCATAAACACTCAAACTTGACATATTCACTTTAATAGCAATTAGAATTAGTGCAAAAGGAATTTTATCAGGACAGTCAAAAAATACACAACAGACAAAACAAAAATATACATATTATACACCAAACATGCGGTTTGACAGTAAACCAAAAATTCCCCTTGAATTTGACATTCAATCAAGGGGAACTCCATAGATTTTACATATATGTCGCTTTTCTATTGCATACAGCTCGACTCGACTTGCTCTTTTTTGGTTTTCCATTAGCAAAAGTTGTGGATAGCAGTTGAAGGTAATTATTTTGGTACCACCTGGTTCGAGGTTCCAAGCGAGCAGAGCAGATACTAGCAGGCGGGGTTAAAACACTGCAGACCACTGATTGGTCAGAGAAAATTGTCACAAGCGCGACCCAGGACATCCTGCATAAACCAGCATTTTTTAAGCTGCTGTCCATAACAAATGAAGAAAAAAAAAAATTTATTCACTCAATGCAAATTTTCAAAAATGGGATCCCGCAAAACTACATCGTACACTGCGTCGTACAATTGGCGAACTTCTTCTGTTTGGTTGCCGATGAAAGGATTCAGCAAGGGTCGCGTTGAAAATGAGGTCACGGCAGTTTCGCGTGGCGTCACTATGGCGATCAGCTGAGAATCCCGCCTACACTAAGAGGGTGCCATCTGCAAAATGAAAAAACAAAAAGTACCGGTACCAAAAAGTGAGTTGAGTCAAGCAGAGCCGTACTATGCAGTGCAACGCTGCGATCAGACAGCAAAACAAGAGGTGCACTGCCTTTCTTATTGAAGACACCCCAATCAGACCATTTGAGTCTTTTTGTCATTCTTGCAACCATCGAATCACCAATCCTCAGCCAATCATTGTTTTGCTATGTCTAATTGATATAGAGCATGAAAAAATGCCCAAACTTTAAGTTTTTCCAACTCGAGGTTTTTAGGGCACAGCGTCAAAAAAAAAAAAAAAAAAAAAAAAAAAAAAAAAGCAAGGCGTTCAGCAACACAAAAGCGAGCTAAGTGCTTCACTCTCATTGAAAACAATTACAATGAGCCCCAGACTGCTAAAACGCACTCTGTCTGATCAAGGCCTAAATGAGGCATTAAAAGGTCAGTTGTCATAGGGAGCACTTCTCTGCCTGTGAGGACCTTTAAAATCTATGAAAACAACCCTGACTGGTTATCAGGTTTATCTTACCTTGGCCTTGAAGACTACAAATTTATAACAGAAAGTCTGCGTTACAAAAGATGAGTGTTTACCAGAGAGAGAAGTTATTGGTTGCATTATGGGAAATGTAGGATCCAGTATTTTTGGAGCTTATAGGGATTCAGGATATCTCTACCTCTTCGATTTTGATCATTCCTTTCTTTATCCGTCTTTTGCAAGTCTAGCCATTTATTTTATCTTGACTACTGTATTGGACACACACATTGTCTGCTATTGGCATCAAATGACAGGTGTCAAGTGATAAAATGGGTGTTGCACTTCTGCCACACATAGACTGGATGGAAGATAAAACGCAGGCCCACATTATGGGCTAATATTAGCTTGAAAGAAATATTATGTTTGTGGTATTTGAAAAACAGTGTTGCCATTACATAGTTTGTCCACCAGAAGGCAATGACAAGTTTATTTTTCAACTATAATATGTTCTGCTTAGTATACATATCTTGGTCACAATAACCAAATTTAAGGGATCTTCATCAAACATCTTATCCATTTGTTTTTACAAAAAAGGGACATTAGCAAATATTTGTATCTCAAATTTTTTGTTTATAGGTTTATAGTCTTACACATCAGCCTTAAAAAGCAGGTGTCTGTTTGAGTCTAGTTACTACAGAACCAGGAAATACCTGATGTTTGTAGGGAATGGAATAGATTATTTCTGAGGCAAATTATGTTGTCGTTTTGTTTGCTTGAGAAACTGTGAACAAATGAAAATTGTGGAGTGGAGGGAATCAATATGCGCACCCTTAAAAGTGAGTTTTAAAACAGGAAATCACCCGGCAAAGTTCATGTGAATCCCCACAAATGACAAATGTCTCTGATAGACTCAAGACTCTTACTTGTCAAAACAAAACTGATAAGGGACACAAATATAGTGCAAGGGGGGAAATTAGTCCATGGTGGGGTTTTTTTTTTTTTACAATCTACTTCAATTATTTGTTTTATTTTAGACAACTAAAGTGTTCACATTCATGGGTCACTAACCTTGTTTTAAGTAAG
>NC_041331.1:16821039-16856039 GCF_004354835.1 Perca flavescens
GCGTTTGTCTGACAGGCCGCAGGCTATTTGAGGGCCTCTGTCAAGCTGAATTTTGTGGCCAAATGTCACTGCAGGATGCAGTGAGAAGTCAGTGTGACAGATGCCCACTGTGCCTCTGATTGAATTAGTCCCCTGATTGAGTTAGACTAATGGTATACAAATCTCCTTCGGCTGGAAATGGTTAATCCCTGTTCTGTAAGGTGTCATCTCTAACTTCCTCTTTGGTGAGGGCCCGGGTTTACTTTGGCCATAATGTATAGAGAAGTAAGTCGCTTTTATCAGAAATCATGTTCACATCATCTTGCCGTGATGTGTTCAAGGCTCAGTGATACATGCCGCTGCTGCTTGTTGTAGCTCTTTTCAGCTCTTTTGATTTCTCGCCCTTTTATATATGAGATCAATAATGGCCATTGATTGAACTGTAATTGTGTGCGTGCACCACCTAAATTTAATAAAACCTTCTGCACTACACTGTCATAAAAAGCACTAAATTCTTTCATTTAATTTGGAATCATTTGGGAATACAGGAGCTGCGCCAGATCCAGACCTGAAACAATTAGTTATTCATTGATTAGTTGATCGGTTCAAGCATCTGTGATTGTTAACTGAATATCTTTGGGTTTTGGACTGTTGGTCGGGTGACATTTTTTTTTACACAACCAAACGACAAGGAAATTATCAGCAGACTAGTCAATAATCATTAGTTGCAGCCTTTGTAGAAAGTACATTAGATCCACATCTTCTCAAGTATTGTGTATCTAATTATTATGTGTTTGTGTTGTTTTTAGTATCTGTGTGCATGCTTGGGCCCTGACTTGTGTCACTGTGATTCTGAAGGGAGCACACACATTCATCCCGTAATGGATGATAACATTCATCCACATCTACACACAGCCGGCAGTAGTGACCATAAAGTGCACACGTTGAGCGTATTACAAAACTAAATTAAGCAAATGTTAAAACTGTGCTGTATCTCTGCTTACATTTTTACATGAGAGAGAGACAGAGAGAGAAAAAACCTGTGCAGGCATCTACAGTGTGAGAAAAATTCAATAGAATTTTGGGAGTGTGATGTGAGTCTTTGTCAAGGGTACGTTACCATCTGGGCTGCTCTGTCAATGATAAGGCTCGAGTACAAGGTCCTTGTGATAGTGGCCATTTTTTTGTGATTGTGTGTGTATGGCCAAACAGACAGAGAAAGACTTCAGCCAAACACAACACCATTTATCTGGCCATGACTTTTCCAGTCTGATTGCCCCCACTCAAGGAAATCAAGTAGCTTTCCCCCCCGAACAGCAAATGTAGAATCAGTTTGATCATTACCTCCTTACTATAAATGGAAAGGGGAAATTAAAGGTGCTAAGCTTATAAGTATCTGCAGAGTAATACCATCTTGCTTACTGCATGATTCCAGCCTCTGCATGCATTAACATACCTCAGACTTCCCCCATTAAACCCTCCCATCCCCAAAAGTGACAAGGCACACAATGTTGCTTTTCTAAACTAAAGCCTCAATTGGGAAAACACTTAACTGTTGCAAACTCACACCACTGCAGAACTTAAAAAACAAAGTTTTTGAAGCACCTCATGTGATTAACCTTACTTTTAAATGGCGTGTAGTAAAGATATGATACACCGCTGAGCTGGTGTGTGTGTGTGTGTGTGTGTGTGTGTGTGTGTGTGTGTGTGTGTGTGTGTGTGTGTGTGTGTGTGTGTGTGTGTGTCTGTGTGTGTGTGTGTGTGTGTGTGTGTGTGTGTGTGTGTGTGTGTGTGTGTGTGTGTGTGTGTGGTCTAAATTGAGAGTCATTGGGTAATTTATTCCAGAGGAGGGCAAAGGCTCAGCATGGTGATGAATTAATCCACTGTGCTTTTTCTGCTGGATGAGAGAAGGGAGACTGATATTGGCTCTTTTTCTCTCTACATATCACTTTCTTTCATTTGGCTATCAAACTTTCTGCGCTCTTCCTCCTGCTTTTGTTCTTAGATATTACTCTCTATATGTCCAAAGTGAAGTTTTTATCGTCACAATCACACATATGATTTAATACACAATAGGAGCAGTCTCTCTGTGCACTCATAGAAATGCTAACATTCGGTTGACTTCAATGGCCCTGCTGTTGTCTTTGTCTGTACAGCTGCTGATTGGATCAAGTGATGGACTATGCTTATCTGTATCTATCAAGGATGTCATGTTCATATGTACAATGGTCTTTTATTGCTCGCTTGGCATGGCACAAACCCCTGGCACCCTGCCAGTTAGTGGTTTGATTCCCACTGGGACAAAGTTTTGTTCCTTAAGGCACTATGGATAGAAACATCCACCCAAATGGCACATGTTGAAGGAATAGTTTGACATTTAGCTTGTTTGCTTATATCTTTGTTGCCGAGAGTTTGATGAGAAGATTGATACCACTCTTATGTCTGTACAGTAAATGTGTAGCTGAGGCCAGCAGCCAATTAGCTTAGCTTAGCATAAAGACGGGAAACAGGGGGAAGCAGTTAGCTTGGCTCTGTCCAAAGGTAACAAAATCCAGCTACCAGCATCGCTAAAGCTCATAATTTAACATGTTATATCTTGTTTGTTTAATCTGTACAAAAACTGAAGAGTAAAAATAACAATTTGCTGTGTTACGGAGAGATATTTGCCTGACAAGAGGTTACTGGTCCTGACCAAAATTTTGTCCCCGTAAATTGAATCATCATTGGTGAATTGTCGTTTTTGCGCTTCAGTTTTTGTACGGATTAAACAAATGAGATATACAATTTTTTTAGTTAGCTGTAGAGGTGCTGGTAGGATAATTTTGTTACCTTTTGGACAGAGCTAGGCTAGCTAGTTCCCCCTTTTTCCAGTCTTTATGCTAAGCTGCTGGCTGTAGCTTCACATTTAACTGTCAGACATAAGAGTGGGGTCTATCTTGTAATCGGACTCTTGGCAAGTGAATGCGCATATTTCCCAAAACGTTCCGAAGCTATTCCTTTTAGGACTGAAACATTTTTCTTTTTCTACTGTAATTGTAGGATTTCTCCTACTTTTTAAATTCAATGACATCAAAAGAAACATCACAAAATACTTGAACACAGCCTGTAACTATGACTTTAGCTGTTCATTATGTTTTAGTTAAACAAAACGTCAGCTGCAGTGTGACCTGTGTTTCCCTTCCTGTCTGGAGCGTCTAAAGGGGCAGTAAGGGGGAATTTTTTTTGCCATGTCATTTATCTCCACTGAGATATAAGCAGAAGGAGTTGAGAGGAAGCAAGATGGGGCCCATGAAGCACACACAGTCTACTGATTGATGTATTGGCACTTCTAGAGCTTATCACCCTACAAGATGTTCGTGATGTCCAAGAGTTCAGGGTAAAACATGACGTTAGCACAGTATATACCCCCCCCCCCCCAGAATCTTTTCTTGAGCATTAAGCAGCTCCAGCCCTTGATGTAATGACACCAAAGTCTTCTACTGCTGACAGTGTGAACATTGATGCTCTGTAGAAATCAAATTAGGATAATATAATAAATCCCTTTGTCACCTTATAGTGCTTGTTGCTCTCTTATGAGGTGTCAGTTGGCTGCATGTGCTTATGAAACAGAACCTCCCATTGTTTTTGAAATAGTCTTAACAAATAAGGCCACATTCAAAGCTTGTTTTGCTCCCCCTCCAGGTTAAGAATTTAGTATCATAAGGTTAGCATGTGATAGTTTCATGAGATTATGGAAATGGTATTCTTCCAAAACAAGGCACTACAAGTGTTTACTTTGTAGAAGCAGCGCTCTCTGTACTCTTTCAGAAGCTCACGGGAATGTAGATGCGAGTGGTGGCCTTTTAAGCTCCTCCTGGACTGTGTCCCCAAATCATTGGCGTTCTAAGCCGTGAGCACCTGCAGAGGTCGCGGTGTCATGCTACCAATGTGTATATCAAATATGTTAGTTGGGAGTTGGCAGAGGGGATTCAATAGTTTTTATATTTGTTAGTTTTGGCTGCATCTTTGTCATGTAACTTTTGATATAACTTTTTCATGTGATACAGCACCCATCAAAAAAATCTAATATAGCTGCAACAAATGGGGATAGCGCCAATCCCGGCGGAAAACAAATGAATAGCTTGAAGACCATCGGAATCAAAAACTATCCACACAACATACCAGATGCTCAGTGAAATTTGGCCAGAAATTTAATTTCCCGGCATGCTGTATACTATATACTGGAAGTAGACTAAATAGTCATACAGAGAACAATCAAAAGGCAATTAAATAAATTGTCTGACACTTTTGGAACACCCTCCAGCACCTCTTAAAGATCACTTATTAATTTTTCGTAATCCGTCCATAAACTGAAGTGTAAAACCGCCAAGGTGTGGTTCTACGGGGGGGTTATGTTCCAGATTATTTCTTTGCCGAGTGCAGTGACTTCCTGGAATCTTAAAGCTGCCTTCATAAAACCACAGATTTAAAAAACTAAAATATATCATGAATTAGTGAGCTCCAGACGCTGATTTTGTTACCTTTGGACAGAGCCTGGTTAGTTTTTTTCCCCCTGTTTCCAGTCTTCATGGTATAAGCTAAGCTAGCTTCATATTTACTGTATAGACAAGAGTGTGGTATCGGCCCGCTCATCTAACTCTTAGCAAGAAAGCAAATAAGCACATAGCCCAAAATTTATAATCTACTATTCCTTAAATATTCTCAGCAATCCAAAAAGAATCTAATGTATGATTTTTGCTCAAAATGTTTCTATATATCCACATTTTGGCCCCATGCTTCCAATTGTCTCGCTGAATTTCAGTGATCTGTTCTGCCTCCCTTCCCTTTAGCCTTTGGCAGTCTGTAAAATCTTCTGTTTGTTCAGTTGGTAACACCACAAATATTTACTGTTTTAGCCATATTTTCAATGTTTTTTTTGTGTGTGAATGCACCCTTCAAATATAAGTGATGTCATGTGTCCCTCAACACTAAGATCTCTCAAGGTCCTAATCCCACGCTTATGAGTGGTTTTGAAAAGTACACCATTGTTCCTTCAAAGCATGAGTTCATCTGTAAGTCATCTCTCTTGCATAGTGTCACAGTGTCAGTGTCCATAGGCGAGTTTTTAATCTCCCCTGGAGGAGAGCCTTACTGATGTGGACGGCTGCAACCATGCACAACACACCGTGTTAACAATGCTAACAGTCATGTTAACAGCATCTGGTTACTGGAGTACTTTGGCCATTTTCACGCTCCGTCACACCACTGTCCTTGCAGCCAGAATAAACTGAAGAAATGTTGTGCACAGTACAGTATGTTGAAAGATTCTTCCTGGGGCAAGATTTACAAAGCACCAAAAATTGGTAGATTTAGTATTAAATAATAAACCTGATGGGTATTTCACTGCAAATGTTGGCAGTTGATCTAAAACTATTTTAGAACCAAAATGCCCCTGAGGCTTAGACTTCATTTTACTGCCTTTCTTCACTAAAGAAGTGCTGAGCAGACAAGAGCCTCACTGGATTTAAGTGAACAGGCCTGCAGCTTATTGGCTATAGTAAACACGCAAGGCACTCATTCACCTGCTGAACATCGCATTAAGACAGCAGTGCTTGTCTCCTTCCTTGTTTTAATGGATGCAGCTATGACGCAAAACTCTCTAGAGTGTGTCCTGCCTTTATGCTCTGAAGATGTACTCTACCCTCATTTGATATATCCCTTACAATTTTTACAGGGCAGAGCGCAGATGGTGCACATTGTTCTTGTATTATGGGGTGTGTGGTTGCAAGGACACATTTTGGGGTCAGTGTAACAATTTAGTCAAAAGCTCAACTCACACTTTAGAGTCTGGTCAGTTCCCCCCCTCGGTCTCTTTTCGACTCTTGCTCCTGCAAAGATCAGGTTCCACCCTTTTCAAAAGAAAATGTTGTCGGGATACTTTACTGTAACGGATTTGTAATACTCCAAACCATTTAGCTGTGACTTGCAAATGAATTTCACAGCTAAGATGCAGCAACAGGAAGTGAGCCTGTCTGCATTGCTTCGCTCAATCATGACAAGAGATTCTCTATAGAAATTCAAGTATAAATGTGTACATGTATGTATGTATGTATGTATGTATGTAACATTTGGGCCTGCTCATTTTTTGCTTCTTCTACCGAGTTGATTTAATATTTACTATATGTGAAAAGAATCATTATTAATATCTTATACTATCTTATTCAGAAAGACTTTATCTCTCCATATATGGCTTTGACTTGATGAAGTTAGATGATGCTACTTTAGTCAAAGTCCGGCCTCTTGTTCATCCAATTCTACATTGTTCAATAATGTTTGGACGTCTCTTTCTTTTGAGCCAGTCATTGCTTGGGGTGGGATATGTTAAGTGTATCAGATTTATAATCTAGATGGCATTTTGGAAGCCACAGGAGAACAGGAATGTTTCAATGGAAACTATGAAAGTACATTGCCATTAAAAACAATTGACATGCATACGAGAAACAATGAATTGAACATACTTCAGTTTTTAATAGCAGTGAATCAATAGGTTTAACATTCCTGCACGTCTGTCAACAGTACCTGCGTCATTTATTGTACCGGTTGCACCTGCCTGATTACATTCCTTTACAGGTCGTCCGTTTTAACTGTGTGCAGTGAATAGCTGCTTGTAGCTATATGAAATGTTATTCTGTATTATAAATGATACACATTGTGTATTTATTTATTGATTTTTTTACTGATTTTCTTCACATTATCCATGCAAATGTCTGCATACAGTCAGCAGAGATAAAAAAAATTTCCTTCATTGAGCAGAAAAATCACAAAAACAGCTTCCACATAATCAATTTGGGCCAAATAAGCAATAAACGTGAAGCCTTGACTTTGTTTTTTGATACATCCATATTGAGTGTTTTCATATCAGTGCTACATCACATCACTCTCTACTTACTGTTTAAAGCCTTTGCCAGAAAATAATCCCTCAAACATTTTCATTGCAATTCAACAACCCCCACCCACAATTTGCCTCTAAATGTATACTGTATGTCAGGACAAAGTATATTATATTTAAATGAAACTTGCTGTTGAGTTGGCAGTAGATAAACCTCAAATAAGGTGTCTGTGTGTGTGTGTCTGTCTGTGTGTCTGTGTGTCTGTGTGTCTGTGTGTCTGTGTGTCTGTGTGTGTGTGTCTGTGTGTGTCTGTGTGTGTCTGTGTCTGTGCGTCTATCAAGGAGAGTCTGGGTGCCGGTGCTCTAGCTCGTGTCACTCACTGATCCGTCATGCAACGGTGACATCAGTGCTCCTGTTTTAGCAGGTGAAGAGGAGGGGAGTCCGGTGATTATCTTATACTCTCGCAGCCATCTGAAGAGCTCCGGAGAACTGCTTCTGATATTTTAAAAAAAACATCTAAGCTGTTGTGGAGAGGTGGAGCCATGCAGAGTTGCAGATAGAGCAAGGGTGGTGCGGTCGCCATGGGCGTATTGCCAATTTTAATCCTCCCTTTAGGCCGCAGGGCTGGCGAGGTAATTAAGATTGTACAATTGGGTATGGCTCTGTCAACAAAGTCACTGTAGGCTAGTGATCTCTTATTCAGGCTCGACAGTCTCTTTTTGTTTAGCTTGTTGTTTGTCATGTTGTCTTGTTGTCATGTATTTGGCTGGACTGAGAAGGAGGAGTGGATGACTGCAATGGAAAGGTTCCCGGTAAGATTACAGTACACTGTAGTGTCACTGGACTAGGCAGTGGTCCAACATAGACTTCCCAAGCTCCTTTAGCTTGTCCTTTTGCTTTATTGGCCTTTGACCTTACCTGGAATGAGCTAAGAGAGGAAGGAGAATGCGGACTACATGCCGCCTGATCAACAGCTGCCAGTGGTTAGCGGTGCAAATGACACTCAGTAGAAAACGTTTTAGGATTCATAGCCAAGGGGGCACAGGGTAAGCTAAGTATAAAGACATGATCATACATTTTCTTTGGTGTGTTTATGTACTGTAAAATTGGGGTATTATTTGGGAGTGAATAAAAGGAAAGTGAAACAGTCCAGTATGTGGGCCTACAGTAACAGTGGTGTGGTGAGGCTGCTAGGGGCAGAAGAAGAGTAGGAGGTTTTAGTAAGGGGCTGCCCCAGAGCCCTGAATGGCTTAGGCTGCTCCAGGTCTTATAGGGATTTCAGTGTAATCTGGATAAGGACAGAAATACCTTGAAGGTGAACATTGGAGAAAGTGCTCAGCTTCTCGTGGATCTGTCTTCCGTTTTACACTGATTGTAAATATATTTCCTTTTAAAGGGGCCCTCCATAGATTGTTTGCGGCTTGAGACTTTAAATTTAAATAAATAATAATTAAATAACAGCCTGCATTACAAATTGGAATTGTGGGATTAGAAAGAAGTTGCATTTAGGAGGGAGGGAAGGTCTAAAGAAAGATGTTATTGCATCATGGGAAATGTAGGATGCAATGTTTTGGGAGTTTGGCCCAGTGACAGCACATCTTGGCCTCTTCTATGTTATGCGCAATAATAAATGGCTGCATTACCCCTTTAACCACCCATGCTTGCTGCTATGTAGTTTCTATAGGCTCCCTCTCATCAGGCACAACAGGCTTAGGAGATCTCGCACTCAAGAGTCAAAAGTTGAAATTTGCTCATATTGCTGTTGGATCCTCAAAATCAGATAATAAAAGTGGTCAGGGTCATAGATTGGACAAACTGACTACAACGTTCCTACAAGTAATTTGAAGAGATGAAGGAGGGAATTGGGAAAAGTAAGACAAATGTAGATAAATACAGCCACAGGAGATGCATAAAAGTTGAGGACATCTCATTAAAATCTCATCTGTTTTTTTAATTAAAACCTCAGAATTCCCAGCCTCAGTTTCATCATCATAGTTTGGCTGTTACTGTAGCTCATATGCAGCAATGTGGCAAACCGTATGTATTTCTCTCCATGTTTAATGAGTGTGTCTGTCCCCTGCTCCTCTTCACATATCCCTGTAGGCCAGTGTGTGTGAGGGCTCTGAGCACAGTCTCTTACCCTTACATTTTACAGATTTTCTCTGTAGGAGCAGTATAAAATGTTGCATGCTGGTGTGCTGTACTGAGCTCTGTAAAATATCTGTGTGTCCGTGTGTACAGTATATGTATGTACAGGCTTAAATATCCATATATTTATATATCCAGTATCATTTTTTTTTTATCTGAAAGAAAAAACAATCATCTGATGGGTTTTTGTATGATATCTGAGGCGATGCTGGCAAGGTGTGGAACACCAGTGAAACAGGGACAGGTCACCAAAGATGAAGTAACCTATCCATTTTCTGCAAACTCTGTATTTTTAAACCACGGACGTCATTCAAGGGCGTTTGGGACTGAATTCCAGGACAAGTTCCGTCTCCTGTGAGTTACTCGGTGTCTTCCCTCTGTGTGTGTATGTGCATTCCCGTATGCTAGAATTTCCGCACTATCTGGTGAGGTAGGAGAGATGTCACTGCAGACAGAATAAAGGTCAGGGCGTACTCTGGAAGCACTGCACGAAAAACAATGTGTTCTGTATGTGCGCATGTGTGTGTACTTTTATGCGTGACTGATTAGAGATCGCTGTATTTGGGACAGCGTGTGGAAGAAGTGTGCATCAGTAGCTTATAATACTTCACTAAGAGTACTTCACCATGCTGTTTCTCTTAATTGTGTATTATTTTGTAGTTATTTTTAAGTCTATGGGTGTGTTCTATCTACAATAATTGGCAGCAGCATGTATAGCCAGCATATATATCCATAACTTGCCTTGATTTACTGCTACTTAACAGCTGCTAACATTAGGAATAAAATTCACTTTCTCACAGTCACTTTCCTCTGTGCAATATTGAAAGATGTAAATAGTCCTGGAAACATAGCTATTAGGGCTGCACGATATGAGGACAATATCTAATTGCTAAATATTTTGACTGATATTGCAGTTGCGATATGATTCGTAGTATTGGAGGGAATGATCATTTGCATCATTATTCTCATTTACATGGAAAAATATATAATCACAGTGTGATTTTTACGAGTATCTGTACCAAACAACAAAGACAAGAAAGGAGAAATCCGGCGCAAAATGAACCTAGGGGTTAATAGCACATGTGTACCGAGTCGACTATTCTCTGGGATATGTTTTTGTGCTAATCGAATGTGACCAGTTTTAGCCCAAACCGCTAATTAGCTTATAACGCTATTCATCGGGGCACGAGGAAAGTAAAAAGAAATCGCTATTTTATACCACTAACAAGGATGAAAATAGCACCAAACTACCAGGGTAGCATAATGAGGGTCCATACATGTAAACCGAAGCATTGAGAACTTTGTAAGTGTACAGACAGTTTTACATGCGGGCGCCATCTTGGGAAAGCAGTCATGACCAGTCAAACGACGAACAACGTGCTTGAGCTATATTATTGATTACTGGTTGCACGGCATTCGTTGTTCGACTGGTCGTGACTGCTTTCCCAAGATGGCGCCTGCCTGTATACGTGAACGGTACAGTCTTTATAAACTATCTTTTTAATAAACTGTCTGTATACTTATAAAGTTCTCAGTGCTTCGGTTTACATGTAGGGACCCTCATCATGCTACCGTGGAAGTGTGGTGCTATTTTCAGCCTTGTTAGTGGTATAGAAATAGCAATTTCTTTTTACTTTCCTCGTGCCCCGACGACTAGCTTTATAAGCTAATTAGCGGTTTGGGCTAAAACTGGTCACATTCGTTTAGCATGAAAACATATCCCAGAGAACGGTCAACTCGGTAATCATGTGTTATTAACCCCTAGGTTCATTTTGCGCCAGATTTCTCCTTTTAAGTCTGTAGAATACGACTTGTAGGCCTGGACATTTTTTTTATAATTTGGAATGGTATTTTGACACATATTTTGCCTTTTAACAAATATTGCACCCCCCTGCGATTTGGATCTTGCACTACAGTCCATATTGCGTCATGCATCTTAAAGGAAAAAGTAAAACATAGATGTGAGGATTGGGGAGCAATGTGATACATAAAGCCACATGCTTTAGTTTTTTATACATTGCATATTGTCAGCTGATGGTAAGTGCATTTGAGATGTGATTTCATGTTTGGCTGTACATGGGTGTCAATCTTGTGATGTGATATGAAGTTGCAGTCGGGCAAAAAGCTGCTGATTGTTGGTCTGTGTCTCTGTTTAGGCTTAGGCAGTAGACTTTAGATTGCTATATGTATATAGAAAGAGCAATAACTAAATATGTAGTGTTATTTTGCTTTATTTTCTAGTGGACTGATGTACCTGGAGGCCCACGTACTGGGCCCTCAGTGGGGTCATGGAACTCGGTGTTACCATTTGGGATTTGGGGCATGGCTTGATGATAATATATTATTATTATTATTATTATTATTATTATTATTATTATTATTATTATTATTATTGCACATTTTTCTATCCCTGATTTTTTATCTTTGTCATGATCTGCTCTTTGTCATGATGCCCAGTAGAAACCTCCCAGCCCTCTGCTCTTTGTCATGATGCCCAGTAGGAACCTCCCAGCCCTCTGCTCTTTGTCATGATGCCCAGTAGGAACCTCCCAGCCCTTTGCTCTTTGTCATGATGCCCAGTATGAACTTCCCAGCCCTGAAAAGTGGTCATATTTGTGATCTTTCCCAAGATGTTATGTTTTTCTTTTTAAGTTAATTTGCCCCAGGGGGTTGTCCTCATCAGCAGTGGTTTATGTGATCTATCTTTTTTTATAAAGCACTTTGCAAACTGATTTAAAAGAAAAGAAAAAAGGTTAACATGCATACATAAGTGCCTATAGTTAAAAAAAGTGCTGATTTTACATTATTTGGGGAACACAATAACACATCTGCAAAGATGACATTTGATAGAACAAGGCGATTAAAAAAAGAGTAATAATGATAAATGAAATGTTGCTGTAGTAAGGCTGAAGAGTTTCGACAATCGATTGTCATATTTGCAAGGAAAATGGATTCATGTGGAGTCACGTTCCCTGCCTTTCAAAGTAACAGCATTTTTTTCTGCTTTACTTTGGTTTTAAACAAGTTGTGTGCTCAGGTATGTTTAACATGGTTACTTTTCACTATTTTCAACAAAATAATTCAATTTATCGAACAGAATACGGATTAATCAATAATGTAAATAATCGTTGGTTGCAGCTCTAGCTCAAATCATTCCAAAGTAAGCAGACTACTAAAAACAATTAATGATAGAAAGTGAATTATTTTCTTATACATAGGTTGTGCCAATTGGAAAGATTACAAACATAAAGGAGAGTAAAAGACGATAAAATGTAGATGAGTTTATTTAAAATTGCTACCAATTTACTAAATCCAGTTATTCTGTCCTGTCGTGCATACAGTCGAACAATTGTTGTAGAAAGGGTGTTCATCTCATGACATTGAATCTGACACACATTGAATAACAAGAAAAAAACGCTGGGAGATGAATTAGATGAATTAAATTCATATTTCTTTTAGAATATTTTCTTCACAGGATATTGTAATTTCTGTTCCAGGAGGTTGGGTCTTTCTTCTGTAGTGCGTTCCACCAGACATATATACAGACAGACGGATGGACGGGCAGGCAGGCAGGCAGGCAGGCAGGCAGAGAGAGAGAGAAATACAGAGAAGGCAAGGATGTTCTGGGACAAACCGATCTACAGTGGCCTAGTTTCCCTCAGCCATGCCAGTGACTCAACTAAAGTCTTCTGCCTGGCTGACTGTGGGCTTGGTCACCATGGATAAAGCATGTGGACAGAGACAGAATACACATGGTTGCAGTTATTCTTCTATAAGGATGAACTGCAATTACATTAACACGTTAGATTAATTTTTATTTGGTGGGGAGTTTTTTTTTTTTTTTTTTTACTGCTCTTTGTTTGTTCAAGGGTTCTTCAACGTTTTTTAAGCCAAGGACCCCTTAACTGAGAGAGAGGTGGAGCAGGGAGCCCCTATTACATATACTTTATAAAATGAATTGCATATTAAACTAGGGCTACAATAACGTGTAGGGTGGCCTAATGCCTTAACACATACCTTTTTAGTAAATAGAATACTAAGCTATTAAAATATGAATTGTTGTCATGAATTTATAAGTCATCTTTCATGTGGCACAGTAAATCTTTAGGATGAACTGTATGGCTATCATAGTGACTACCTATACCTATTGGCCAATAATCCTATCATCAGTGGAGATTTATATTTGCTAATAATATGTGGGAATTATGTTTAGACATTTTAATTTTTGAAAAAGAATTGACAATAATTTAGAGGCCCCCCTCCAGTGACTCTGAGGGCCCCCTAGTCCTGGACCCCCTGTTGAAGATCTCTGGTCCTACAATGTTAAAGAAATGCAGAATAATGACACCAGCAGGTAGAAATACCAGATGATCGAAAATTCACATTACATGTTTAATTTAGGCTTTTTTAATGCAATCTATGCATTTCCACTGCTGTTAAGTCATTACAGAAAGACACAGATGCATGTGCAAATGCATTAATTACATTAAAAAAGCCTAAATCAAAAGAGACCAAATGTGTAAATAACAAACTTCAGGTAACAGTGTTTTTGTGTGTGAGCCCCTGCATGTAGATGAATACATGTTTCTGAGAGCAATGGAAAGCATTGTGCAGGGACATAAAGGGAAGACATTGAAGGAGAGGAAGTGCTACTAATTTGGGAAGTTGTATTAGTGTCTTGACTTCTGCAATCTGGGCTTAATCACTGACGATGTCTGCAGTTCCTACAGCAGCTGCGTACTGAAGTAATGGTTTAATGTATTCATTTATACAGGCGGATTAAATCAATTCCATTGCTGGCTCTAAGAAATTGATTAGTTCTTGATCTTTTGATTATTTTGAAAAGTAAGAAGTCATGTGAAATCCCTGCTGAGAGATTAAAAAAAACACCAACACATTCAGCTCTGAATTCTAGCACATAATCATCACTTTGCCACTTTATCATCATTTGCTTCACACTGAGCTGAGAACCAAAGGGAGTTTGAAGATTATAAAATAATGGTGCATCTGATTAGTCCATCCTAAACAAAAACCCCAAAACTCAATTTTGTAGTTTTTTGAAGTTTGTAGCAGGTATCACCATTTCATCAACTTATAGAAGTCATATACATTGTAACATACATACACATTTACATTAAAATTGTGTGGCAGACAACTTATTCCAAAGGGACTTATCACTTAGTCACTTTAAAGACATTTAAAGACAACAGTATACACTCACCTAAAGGATTATTAGGAACACCTGTAAGATTTCTCGTTAATGCAATTATCTAATCAACCAATCACACGGCAGCTGCTTCAATGCATTTAGGCTGTTGCCTGGTCTGATGAATCTCGATTTCTGTTGAGACATTCCGATGGTAGAGTCAGAATTTGGCATAAACAGAATGAGAACATGGATCCGTCATGCCTTGTTACCACTTTAAATGACACAGCCTACCTGAGCATTGTTTCTGATCATGTCCATCCCTTTATGACCACCATGTACCCATCCTGTGTTGGCTACTTCCAGCAGGATAATGCACCATGTCACAAAGCTCGAATCATTTCAAATTAGTTTCTTGAACATGACAATGAGTGCACTGTACTAAAATGGCCCCCACAGTCACCAGATCTCAACCCAATAGAACATATTTGGGATGTGGTGGAACGGGAGCTTCATGCCCTGGATGTGGATCCCACAAATCTCCATCAACTGCAAGATACTATCTCATCAATATGGGCCAACATTTCTAAAGAATGCTTCCAGCACCTTGTTGAATCAATGCCATGAAGAATTAAGGCAGTTCTGAAGCCGAAAGGGGGTCAAACACGGTATTAGTAGGGTGTTCCTAGTAATCCTTTAGGTGAGTGTATATAGACCCTTTCCGACTGGAGGGATTTTTGCAGTTCCTAGAACCCTTTTTTTCGTGTTCCAACTGGACCAATTTGGGGATTATTAAGTTCCTCTGACCGCAGTTCCTGTAACCCTTTCAGCTCCTACTTCAGGGCAGGGTCTTTTTGCCTTTTCCCTTTTCCGCATAGGAACCCTTAAGGCCGTTTTATGGTCCTGCATAGAATCGACGGCGTACCCCCGCAGACCCCTCTGCGTCTACACCGGACCCTACACCGTAGCCTGACGCGCACCTCTTGAAAAATTTAACTACACGTCGCAGCGACGCACGTTGCTCGGCCATGGCTTGGTATCATCGCATTTCCCCCGACTCATTTCCTGGTTCTCCTTCTCCATAAACAACATGAAATCAAGGAGAGGGTTTACTTTTCCTGCTACAGATTTCCCATCGTGGTCAGAAAGCTCAGGGGAGACACTTTGTTTCTCGCACTATGACTCTAGAGTCACTACTTGCTCCGAAGACTATTGCTATCACTCTCTCACTTTCTCCCTCGCTCTATCACCCACTCCCCACACACACACACACACACACACACGCCGGCTCGAGGCACATACCAACGCACAACCATAAAACGGCCTTAAGTGACCTGGCAACATCTGAAACGCAAACAGTACATATTCTTCACCGTCTGTTGCAATTCGCCTACGTATGCTAACTCATAAGACAAACCTCACACATTCAACCAGCTAATTGTTAATGCTAGTTAAACTTACCCGTCATTTGCATGTTGCGCTCAGCTCTTCTATCTTCTTCCATCATATTAATTAGGATCATATTACGCTGGAGCCTTCGTCTTCTGTGTTTCTCTGTTAAGTACTCCAGCTCTTTAAACGCCGCTGTTTGAACTCTGTTATGAGGATCCCGGCAAGGCACAACAGGAACATTCCCATGGCCTCCTCCATGCTGGTTTGTTGTTGTATGTGGCGCTAAAGTCAAGTGACGACGCTATAAAGATCATTGCCGTGCTTGCGTCACTTACCCTTCCTACCAGTTCCTATGGCCACTTGGCCAGTGCGAATGCAAATGGCAAAACCAGTTTTGGGGGAGAGTAGCTAGAATAAATGTTTAGAAGTGGACTGTTCCTATAACTACGTTCCTGTAACTACTTGGTCGGAAAGAGGCTTATGTTACTTTTCTTTTAGCTTTTCTTTTTCGACTTTAAGGCGTTTCCTCTGCAGTTGGCCTTCCATAGCTGGCAGCGTTTTGATATTTGTGACAATAAATATACTTAACATCAACCTTACACAAATTTGTAGTACAATTTGTGTTTTTGTTTTAGTCCTATACACAAATATGTGGATTTTATCTTTGCCAAATCAAAATAGATATAGCATTGTCGGTGTCCTGTGAAAAACATGTCTCTCCATTTCCAAAAGGTCAACTTTTAAATAGCCAATAGAAGCAGCACTGATGACGATGCATGTTTCCAATAATCTAGTGTTTTTATTTTTTATTTTCCCAACCAATAAAGGAAGACTTATTTATCACAAAAATCAGGATCACCAAATTTGGAGATGGTTTTAATTGGACAGCGGTAGAGCATATTATATATGATTCTTGCATTTGTTCTCCTTTTGCTTTCAAAAAGTAATCCAAAATATGTGGTCTAAATATGAAGTTAGCTGAAATTGATCTTACTGAATTTGGTGAAGTGTTTGCCAGGCTGGACATTGATTGGTCGCTGGTTTGAAACCCCATTGTTATCGATGGCTTCAGCACAGATCTATGAGCAGCAAATGTAAGTGGCCACACATGAAAGTGAATTATTCTCTTTGATGTAATGCACACAGCATGGACAGCTAGCACTACTATCTGAGTGGCTCAGCATGTGGTGAGACTGATGTGACACTCAGGGCCATTTAGCCCATCACGTAGCTCAGTGTGTGTGAGAGTTAGTGTGTCTGTCTGTCTGTCTGGTACATAGTGTGCGTCCACACCTGTGTCTGGGGCTGCTCCCCTCTAATGAGACCTAATGAAGAACATTTATTCATCTCCATTTGATTCACATTTTCGACAGGAACACATATACACACGTACACACACACACACGGTAACACTTTGACTTCTTCTAAGGAAGGAAAAGCTGATCTTGTCTAATGTTGCTGTAGTGTCATCAGCTCTGCATATAGTACTCTACTTAACCACATGTGGAGAAGTTTTAAGGAGGGATGAACTGAAGGAGAAGTGGGAGTTGGAGAGAGAACATGTTAGCGGTTTCAAAGTGAGGGATCTGGAGATTGTTAGTGAACAGCCATATATGAGAAAGGGCAGGCATCCCAAGACTCCCTGCATCCTGGTCCCAGCTCTTGGGTGGAGGAAGCTGTTTACTCTTTCTATCTTTCACTGCTGACGTCGCCGCACTGAACAATGTCATCCAATTTCCTGTTTTTCACTTTAGTGGAAACCCACTCTCCCAGTGTGTATGGTTTAGTGTGTGTGAAACAGAAAAGCTGGTGGGCTGGAGGAGAGCAGAAGGAGGAGGAGATCTATAGGGCCAGATACCCTAGGAGCAGGATATAGGGTCAGATGCAACTCCACTATGTAAATACATTAGGTGTATTCAGTGAGAGTAGCAGGAGACTGCAGACTGTCCTGAATCCTGCTGGAGATGACTGTAGACACCCAGCAGCTCTGATGTGGTCAGACTGGCCTGAACCAGGAGGAACCATGTGAGAGCTCATGACATCAGACTGTTTGAAAACCGTCCCCCCTGGAAACTGTCACCTCACAGCGAGAGAATGACTTTTGAAGTTGTTTTATGAAATAATTTTTAGAATTCCAGCGTTTAAGCGATTTGCAAGACTGGATTACCAAACAGGCAAAGCGGGAACTTTCCCCAGCGCCCCCAGACCCTTAAGAGGGCCCAAAGTCTCCAGGTTCACTATGTGGCAATTGGCTTGTTGTAATTAGGTTTAGGGATTTAGTTGTTCGCCGGGTCGGTATCGGCACAAATCCTGACCTTATTAAACAAATCACG
The DNA here is from genome assembly GCF_004354835.1 of Perca flavescens. NCBI lineage: Eukaryota > Metazoa > Chordata > Actinopteri > Perciformes > Percidae > Perca > Perca flavescens. The sequence goes on from NC_041331.1 coordinate 16,838,907, forward strand.
TCTTGGCAATGTGACCAATTCACCTCATATGTAAAGTTTCTTTGTCAATATGATTATGAAATTCAAGGTGTCTGCTGTCAGTTTATTTGATGACTGTGGGACATTGACAGTGTTTAGTATCACAGCATCCTTTTATATAAAAATGATTTCATGAGATCCTCACAGATTGGCACACATATTTCAAGGATCTATTTATCATTTAATAAATAACTTTTCTAACAAATTTTGGCCACCCTACGTGGACAGTTCCTAATTTTCTGCGTCAACGTCAACTCGGCAAGTCCTGTACCAAAACTTTCGCCAACTTGCCAAGTTGTTGTTCTGACTTGAGGGCGTTCATGTAAATTTTCCCAGTCGGGAACTCGTCTTTCCGATTATTCCAACACCACATGAATGCAGCATTATCTTGTCTGAGTTAGAATCTAGTTGAGAGGTTTTATTACTTTTGTTGGGTTTAGTCAAATTACCATTAACTATTACAAACTACACATATACACTCAGTTGCCAGTTTGCGGTTACAGCTTGGTAAAACAAATGCAGTCTAACACAACAGTCCTGCAGTAAATCCTCCCTTTATGAATGTTAATGTTCATCATGATATGGCAAAATGTATACAAAAGCACTCAGGAAAAAATCAATAAACTGTGCTGCACAGTTATAAAAAACTTCAGTTATTCACTATGTTGTTGTTTGAATGAAATCTAAATGAATGAATGAAATCTTTATTTCAAACGATTAAAAGAAAAAATAAAATAAAATGTAAACTAATAACAAAAAAGAAAATATATAACAAAAACATTTCTCCACCCATTCCAAAAGGGATAGGTAGAAGCCCCATAGGCGTATCAAGTCCTAAATCAAGTCAAACAAAATAAATCAGACAATTTTAAATAACCCAAAAATAGTATTCCAATTTACCTCCTACTTTATCCAGCTATTAAAGAAAGGAACAAAAATAAAAAATCAAGCAGCATTAACATCAGTGTTATTTTCACTCTCCTTCCCCACCTCTGTAGTTTGGAAAATAAATCTTTTGTACCTTTTTTTTTTTTAAATGGTAAAATATTTGCACTTAATGTTTAATTACATGTTGCTCTGAAAGTCAGTTAACTCAGCATTTAACTCAGACCTGCACAACGAGAGAGAGAGAGAGAGAGAGAGAGAGAGAGAGAGAGAGAGAGAGAGAGAGAGAGAGAGAGAGAGAGAGAGAGAGAGAGAGAGAGAGAGAGAGAGAGAGAGAGAGAGAGAGAGAGAGAGAGAGAGAGAGAGAGAGAGAGAGAGAGAGAGAGAGAGAGAGAACAGCATATACCAAGAGGGCGGGGAGAGGATTACGTATGCATACACACCACGACTGTACTCCTGGCCTGTACTCACTTCCCCTACTTTGTTTGCTTCTGGTTGAGTGCCAGCATGATGTTTGCGGGATGCAAATGCTTGGCTGAGTGATTCATTGCCGTGTATGTGTACTGTACAAAAGGAGTATGTTGCCTGAAGAGGCTGCCAGGTGTGTGTGTGTGTGTGTGTGTGTCAGGCTATTCTAGTTACACAACCTCAGCTGCGTGTGTGTACTGTACAAGAGGAGTATGTTGCCCGAAGAGGCTGGCAGACTGGTTCAGCTGTGTGTGTGTGGCAGGCTATTCTAGTTACACAACCTCAGCTGCAGTTGCATTGGATGTGTCAGTGTCAGTTAGTGAGGGAAGTCTCCCTGCATGGAGACAGACCGCTGCGTACCGCTAGCTGGAAGCTCTGTGGCCTAACTCCATACATCAAGACCACCACCTCAGCTAGCTCACCAAAAAACGGCACCGCAGTGGAAACATGATCCTAATTGTGTGGCCACTATTAGTGACATTCACCCAGCAGTAGTCTATAGAGTTTTATTTCACCTCCAGAGTAAAATGAAAGGAAAGATTTGAATCTCTAATCAAACTGAATAAAGCTAAGGACTGAGTTATTTGTTCTGACACACATGATCACAGTCATTGAAATCATATCTGACAGACAGGAAAACTGGGACTTGTTTGGTCAAACCCTCTTGGAAAAGCATGTGGCATTTCCATATGTTAGTCCCTATTATATAACCACCCACAAACACATGCATACTGTCTCTCCAGTGCACATGAGCCTATCATGCGACCAGGTCCTTGTGTCTGTGAAAGATCAGATGATCACAGAGCATCAGCTTGTAGCCATCCTGATACTCCTTGTTTGAGGACAGCTGCAACAAACGGCCTAGTGTCATGATGACGTCAATTCGGCTACAACCAAGGGCTAATCAGCTTTTTTCTCCCCCTTTGTTGTTTCAGAAAGGCTTATAATTTAGCAAGAAGTGATTTACTGCTGCCCGCTCTAAAATTCCTCTCTGTATTCCTCCTCACATGTGTAGATTGTTTACGGAGAAGAGGAATTCTAGAGGGATGGCGGTCCGCAAGGGGCTTGGTTGCTATGGTTACTAACCCCTGAGCTGTGTTCCATTTAGCAGGAAGGAAGCTAAATTATTTGCAGACAGAAAAGAGTAAGCTCATGTAGGGAAAGTGTCATTTAAGTGTAAAAAAAATCTGTCTTTTTATTTCTTTTTCCCACAACTCCACTGTATAGTTGAATTTGAAGTCGGGAGATCACATTACCAGCATTTGTTTTTGCTGATTCAGTCAGTGGTTGTGGAAGACGTATTCAGATCCTTTTACGTAATGATACAACAGTGTAAAAAAAGAAAATGTTACAAGGCATGCATTGAAAATCTCACTGAAAATGTACTGAAAGTATCAAAAGTAAAAGCACTGCAGAAAGGCCCATTTGATGGTGTTATGTATAGATTATATTATTGGATTATTATGCAAAAGCCCCAATCTGATATATTTGTGGCTTTAACTGCGTCTTAAAACCAGTGATGTAAAAAGTATTTAGATAATGTACTCAAGTAGCAATATTGTAATATATAGATACTGTATTCAAGTACAAGTTCTGCATCCTCACTGAAGTGAAAGTGTAAAAGTACTTCTGATGCAGAAAAATTGTCCTTTTGAGTCGTATACTATATCATTGTATTCATTTTATTATGTAATAATGTTTATTTTCTTTTGGGTAGTTAAATCTAAATCAATATTTTAAATGATCACATTTTTATAAGTACAATCTTAATTTGTGAAATAACTAACTAAAGCGGTCATGTACTGTAAATGTAGTGAAGTAAACCGTCCAAAATGTCCCTCTGAAATGTAGTGGAGTAGAGGTATGAAGTAGAATGAAATGGAAATACTCAAGTGCCTCAAAATGTATAAAATAAAAAAATTAGGGCTGTCAATCGATTAAAATATTTAATCAAATTAATTACATACTCTGTGATTAATTAATCGAAATTAATTGCATACATAATTAACGGTGCCTGAACCGATACTTTTTAATAAAGTAAAAAAAGAAAAGAAAAAAGAAGGGTACTAAACAACAGTCGGTGACATTAAAGAAGGGCTTGTTTATTGCTAAGGCCATATGGTCAAAATTAAATGATTTGATAATAATCTATAACAATAACAATTACTTATTTCACTATTAAATTGCTGTTGAACGACAAAAACAACCACCAGATGGGAAAAGGACATTTACAATAACTTCAAATGCACCACGAAGCTGTAGTTTACCAGTTTCATTGAATGCACCGTCTGTGTTGTTTTTTCCGACGGTAGCTGCAGATTGTTAGCCTAGAAATCTAGACGCACCCTAGTGGCAGCTGGCTTGTCAGGCTAGCAGATTGTTACATACCGGTGTTGAATCTTCTACACAGTCAAACTTTACACCGTTTAGCGTTAGCTGTCAGCATTTTAACAGTGTTTAATCCAGCTACTAGCTAGCGGTAGGCTAACGTTAGCTGCTGTCAAGTATAGTGTTAACTAGCGTCCCGTGCAGCGGTGTTTGTGATGCCTGTATCGTCCGTTTCAGAGCATCAGAGAAAAGAGCAGACATATCCGGGGCACCAGATTTCGGTAGCCGGGGTTGGCAGGAAGAAGTAACAAGTAGCTAAATGTTCCAATCAATGATCCAGGCAGCACATTCTCGTCTCCCTCCTTCATTTTACACTCGAATGGTGGCTAGAACGGCTCCGGGTCAAACGTCAATATGGAATAGACTAATCTGCATTATTTGATTATTTTGACACCCCTAAAAAAATAAATGAAAACATAACCCATTTCTTTGTCTGTGAATGATTAGATATGTGTTCATAAATAACTCATATAAAACAAGAGTTACTTATTTGGTAATTTAACATTGCTTCATGATTATTTCTGTATATTGTCATTAGAGCTCATATCGTTACAAAGAGCAGGGTTACCACTTTATGCATACTTTTCTGCGTATTGGGTTTTAAATAAGGTCAGCGTATTACACAAATATCAGTAGGGTCTGTGGGACCCTAAACAGTGATGAAGAAAAGCCAATGTTAAGAAAAGATGAAACATGAAATAACTAAGAAAATATCCCATTTCTGAAATGATTTCTTCTTCTAATCCTTGTATTTTTCTTGTTATCTTTCAGGCCACATTTACAGAGGTGCAATTTGGACCAATGAAGTTATTTAAAGACCCACTTCAGGTATCGTAAAATAATGCCAAACATCTGAATGATTAATGCTTATGTGCTTGAATCCATTAAGGCTTTCCACCGAACAACAGAAGTGCCGCAGTAAAATGTTTATGTTCATATCATTTAGGGGCTTTTAGCTGAGCCGTGGAGCTAAACTTTGTGTGACATTTTTTTTTTTTAAACGTCACCTACTTTTGTTTGCAGTCAGAACTAATCTTGAATTTCTCAAAGATCAAAAGTCCCCATGCAAACATTCAAAGAAGAGGAAGAAAAAAAACTGTTAATGGAAGTATTGTGTGCGATGCAGCCTAGGGTTGTCAGGGCAACAAGGCCACACATTTATGACCAAGTACATACCATAATGAACAATGCACGTTATGGAAGAACTGCACAGAGGATCCATGGAGCAGTTTCGTCACTGCGAATAGGACATTCTCTGACGTTAAATGGGTCATCATACAGTTTGGTACTGTGCTTGTTCCTTTGGCATGCGTTGCTGCTTGTTGTGGGAAAACATGCAGTTTGCTTTTTAGGAATTGTTTAAGTATTTTGAGAGTGTAAAAGATTTGGTTTGAAGGGTGCATTGCAGAGCTGGAAATTAATTGTCAGCTATTTTGATAATTGATTTAATAGTTTTATTCATTTTTCAAACAAAAATGCCAAACATCTGCTGGTTCCAGCTGCACAAATGTGAGGATTTGCTGCTTTTCTTTATCAAATATTAGTTGACTGAACCCTTTGGGTTTTGGACTGTTGCTGGGACAAAACCAGACACGTCACTTTGGGCTCTGAGGAAAAAAAAACTTCACAGACAAAACAATCAATCATAAAATAATTGTTAGTTGCAGCCCAATTGCATAGCTCCTTCAAGTAAAATGCCAATATTTATTTAAATAAAACAGCTGCATTTAAATAACAATAATGATATGAATTCAGTTGGAGTAAAAAAAAACAAAAAAAACAAAACAAGCAATACATCAGACATCCTGATATTGAATGCCACAGACTCTGCTTTATTGTCTGATGCACTCGAGTGTGACCACAGTAGGAAAACGAGGTAGAGAGATATCCCCTTCCTGTTTTTGTCACTCACAGCTGATCCTGTCATGCCCTCCTCTCTACTCCTCCTCTTTTCACGTGGCTCACAGGATTTGGCCAAGCCCTCTCTGCTTTCAACAATGATGTTTTCTAGACAGAGCAATCCCTGCCAAAATGCTCGCAACCCCCTTCAAACTAGTTTTTTTTCCCTTTTTCTGTCTTTGTCTCTCCGCACCTTTCTCTGCCTTTTCCATTGGTTTCTTTGGAGCATAAACCATGTGTCCTCACTTAAAAAAACAAACATGTGTGCTTGAATATACTTTGAGATTTTTTTTCCCCAATCTCTTGCGACTGGGTGTGTTATTATTGAGCGAGGCCTATCTGTCTAGTCTGAGCACAGGCATCTGAAGAGACCTTATCTCAGCCTATATTACCCCGTTCTTCCACCTCTGCGGGAATGTTGACTTTTCTACCAACATCCCAATGTGGAATTCTGATCTAATTCCCTGTGCGTACCGAACATAGCTGCAGGACTCAGTGGTGATGTATTTATGACCCGTACACTTATCGCCGCTTGTAGGGAAAATGTTCATATGTGGAATATGGTTTGCATTAGCAACACCCCTAAGAGGCGTATGGGCTCTCTCTGCTTCAGACCTGAAGCTGCGTACTTAGATAAAGGCACACTGATCATTAGAATAAATTAAAAAGGAAAACTGTCAAAAAACCAGTCCTCTGTCCCATCATTGTGTGGAAGACAGTTGCTCTAGTTTTCCCAACAAAGTCAGGTCTTTGTCCCCTAACTCAATTTTACAGGTGTGATGCAAACTCAAAACTGCAGAACAAACTTTCCCTTCTTTACGTTCATCCTGCTCTCTGCCAACAGTTGGAGATGACGTCTGTTTGAGAGAGTGACTCATGAATCTGCTCTTAGTGCAGCATTGCTCTTGGAGGCGGGCCTAAATCTCTGGTCCAGTATTTACGCAAGCGAGGGGTTATATGAAAGTATGCTGGCAGAGAGAAAGCGTGTGCTCTCCATTCTGCCACAGGTTTGGCAGAGCGGGTGGGAGGGGCCGCAGCCAGTCAAGGCTACCTCGACTAATTGTGTCATAGATCACGACAGTGAACAATAAAATCTGTGACGCACACGAGTACGAGCTGAGCCTGATCAATCAGGGCCTGTCCGCTAGAGGCCTGAGGTCACAGTTAAGCCCACGCTGCAGGCTGATTAGGACGACAGGCGCAAATGAGCATGAATGCACCAATGATGACTTGACCACTAAGAGCTGTTGATACACTGAAGCAGCAAAACCACATTTTACTGTAGCTCTCTCTTCTATTGTTTCTTACTGAATTAATGTTATAGCGCAGGGTGGAGGCAGATCGTCTGTGATTAGTTATGGCAGTTTTTCTAATCAGATCATAGCTACATACCCATTAGCCCTGTAGCCGTTCTGTAATGTGTCCATGTCATTTCAAATAATGTTGTCTCTTTATAATTGTGACAAACCAAAGAGACCATGACGTGCATGGATGTAGCATTTCTCCCATCATGTACAAGTTAGATGTACACAATACTTCACAATTGACAATATTTTATTGTTTAAGTTGTTTAACGAACCAAAAATACCGTAACTTGGTTCTATTTTTGCGGTGATTTGCCGGTTTTCTCTGTTCTTGGGTCCGTGTAAATTAAATATCTTTGAAAAAACATGCAATTAGGAGATGTCACTTTGTGCTCTCGGAAATGGTGATGTTCTGACATTTTATCAACTAAATGATTAACCGTTGAATCATGATTACATGTATAATAAACACACAAGATTTTTCTCTTCAGTGTTTTTCTTCATTTTGACATCATTGCCTTTTGAAAATTTGCTGTGCCCGTGCATTATATATATCTTTACAAAGCCCTATTTAACTGTACTTTTCCATAAGTGATATATTTTGGGTAGTAGTAGTTAAAAATACAGTTGGATATATGTGCTTAGTCATCTCTCTTTTTGCAGGTACTTTTAGTTTTTGCCAAAGAGGACAGTCAAAGTAATGGCTTCTGCTGGGCATGTGAGAAGGGCAACTTCAGGTGCAGCATGGCACGAACACCCGAGTCGGCTCTTGAATGCTTTTTGGAGAAGCATCATGACCTCGTCATCATTGACCACAGACATTCCAGACACTTTGATGCTGAAGCACTATGCCGGTAGGCCACTAATCTCCTAATCAATGTATTTGTAACTATTTGTATTATATTTGTATTTATATGTTGTGTTTCTACAATGATGCAGTGCAGTGGCTTTTTGTCCGTTTTTTTTTCTGGTGCAACATCTTTTGTGTTCAGGTTAGGGCTGAACGATTTGGGAAAAAAAATGTAATTGCAATTTTTCTGCCAGATATTGCGATTACTATTCAGGGTTTCCTTTTTTTCTTTTTTAAAAGTTTAGCAGATAAAACAAGTCATGGAGCATTATAACATGACACCATCAAAACTGCTCTATATTCTTATGCAAAGATAGAACATGGATATAATTTGCCAGCAATAAGTGTTCAAGCATTGAACAGTCAAACACAGAACATTTATCACAAGTACAATAAAAAAAAAAATCAGTACTTTCCTGTAAACTGAAATTTCCGATATGCCTCACACATTGCACCTTCTACGATCATTTTAAATAAAGTAATAAAAAATAAATGAATAATCCACTGAAAATAGGACATTTCTGTGATAGGTAACATAATTCCAGCATTTATATTATAAAAAAAACCCCGGTAAATATAGTAATAAAAAGAGGAATAAAACATGTTGAACCAAATGTTACAACAAACATTCAACTAAATATTGTAAAATTTTTATTGAAAACGATTAATCGTTCAGCCCTAGTTCAGGTGTTACAACTGACTCAACATGTGGATTATTTTGTGATCAAATTTGTATTGATATTAAGATTTCGCATTGAAACTAGTAACATAAGTTACGTTAACAGTAAACATGAAAAAAAACACATTTCCATGTATTTTATATGTTTTTGATAGTGTGATAAAATGAGCAAGGACAAGTCCTCTTAGAGCTATACAGTTGGGGTGCATGGCACTTCGTATTTCACTTCTCAACCTCAAAGTTTTTTTTTTTTTTTTTTTTTTTCAAATAAAATTTTAATTACTATTTTATTCAAATTAGTCGAGCTACTCCACCGTTCTCCGTACCATTCTGGCAACAGAAGAAGTGCCCCTGGTTGGGAATCACTAATGTAGTGGACATAGTTGAATTTAATTTGAATTCTGTTAGTGACTCCAAGGCCAATGACATAATCCAGACCAGATGATCCTGATAGGTACAATTATAGCCCTCATGAATTACAGTACATTTGGTGACACATGCGGTTATGAATCTGTGCTGGCGTAAATGGCCAGTTCACTTTAGGCCCATCAGCTTCCATCGCATGCTACCTACTGGATGCATGTCGATGAGAAATGAGCGGTGCCTGCCCATACCACCCTCTATCTTTAGCCTCTGCCCAAACCAAAAACACATTTACAAACATTCATTTGCCCTGCCCAGTGTGTATGTTAACCCCATTCATTTTGGCCCATCCATATGTTCAGTGTACACGCACAGGCTCCGATGAGGAACTAAAGGGCCTTTATGACCGCTGGCTGGGGGAAACCACAGGCGGATGAGTGGCCCTGTACACTGCATTCTTTCAGAGGCCTAGGCCTGCTCACAGAGCTCCACCACTGGGCTCTGCCTGCCTGGGAGAATCGGAGCGTGAAAAACTGAAAAATACATTGATTTGATGCCATGGGCTTTTCCACCAGCTTGCTCACTGGCTAAAAGGCTCCCTCTGTTTACATTCAGGTCAATTAGAGCAGTCAACTCTTCAGAAAACACTGTGATAGTCGCCGTTGTGAAAAGGTACGTACAACTCGCTGACCTCCCCCCCTTTCTTTCTGCTCCTTCTTGTCCTTTTCCCTCACTGTCCTCACTGTCTAATGATTTGGAGTATTGTCAGAAGTAAAATGCCTGACTCAGCAGAGGTCTGTAGGTTCTGTAAACAAGCAATTGTCATAGCGATCTTTGGGTGCTAACATGTGTTCTCTTTTTAAGGCCAGACAGAGAAGAAGCCTCTGTGATGCCCTTGATCAATGCCGGCTTTAATAGGGTAAGTGTGGGTGTGGGTGTGGAGGTGTCTTCTGCTGCCTGTATTTGTATTATTCTTTCGATATTTTTTTATATCCCTACTGTCAACACTCACCGTAGGACAGGAATACAGATTGTAAAACCTTTTTGTTTGCTCAGGAGACATGTGCCTTAAGTTCCCTGTACCTGAATCATTGTTAGTCATGACATCCGCAGCATTAAAATATATCCTGTAATGGGTACATTGATATGAAAATGAGATTTTAGTTGTCTTCGATTGATCCGTGTTGCCCTCTAACCCTCAGAGATACGTGGAGAATGCCAATATGATGGCCTGCTATAATGAGCTGCTACAGTTGGAGCATGGAGAGGTGCGGGCGCAGTTCAAACTGAGGTGAGTCGTGTACTTTGTACTGTACAGTGTTGTAGTTACATTTTAGATTAGCTGCATATAGTGGTACCCTTATTCAAGGCTGTTGAGAGCAAGTCATCAGAAAGATGATCGGCTTTTAACAATTCTATTTTGTTATGCCAATTTTAATACTTTTTAACTCTTTCTTTAAAAAGTATAAATGTAGATTGTGGTCACGGCTTGTTGCATATGTTAACAACGATTCTGATACTGTTGTCTCTCTACCTGTACAAGGGCTGGAAATGCTATTTTCACAGCTCTAGAACAAAGCCAAGAGGCCATAGAGATCACTTCTGAAGATCAAGTAATTCAGGTGGGTTTCTAATAAACTTTAATACTTTTAGTTGCTATATTGTGATGAACAGGTCATCTCTCTCTTACTGTCTTCCCACTCCTTTCTTTCTTTCTTTCTTTCTTTCTTTCTTTCTTCCTCCCTCCTTTGCTGTTTTAGTGCCTGTTCATGTCTTGTGATCCCACATCTCAGTTGCGGTCTCTGTCTTTCTGAATGGCTCCTTTTGTCAACATCAAAGCACTGTTACTATGTTATGTTCTGTTATGTTTCATGTTATGTTTTTACAGAAATATATGTTTTTGAGCTCCTTGAAATAGGCAACAAATGTGCCAGCTTCTCTGAATTGTTTAAGTAGACAAGGTTCATATGTCATCATCTTAACTGTGTCTGAAATTATTGATGGATTTCATCTCAAATCAAGCGTTAACACTTGTGTTACCTCTCATTCGCAGTACGTGAACCCTGCCTACGAGTCCATTATGGGCTACCAACAAGGCGAGCTCATAGGGAAGGAAATAATGGAAGTGCCTAAAAGTGAGAAGAATAAGCCTGATCTCCTTGAAACAATAAATTCCTGCATACGGAAAGGAAAGGTATGTGCATTCATTAAATCATCTCCACTATACATTTCAGGCCAAACACAATTTCCATGAGGTCAACTTAATCAGGGACTTAATTCATCGGGAAACAAATGATCACTTTCTTGTGATTGTTGATACTTATGCACAGATAGTCTTGACATGTAGACTATTGCTTCACAATCCGATACTACTGCAGATATCTACTCCTGCCTTTGTGTCTGTGCATGCGTGTGTGCACGTGCATCCATGTGTGCTGTGAGTGAGCACCACTGGCCATCCAGCAGCTCTGTTTCAAGTGCATAAGAAGAGCGGTTGATGGCTGAGCTGTAATCTTACTACACAGAGAGCGAAGGTCAGGCCCAGACAGGCTAACAGCAGGAATGGCCTTTTTAAGCTGCCACGGCAGTCTGTTGGTGGGGGGACATGAAACAAGCGCGCCGGACTCCAGGAGTGCTCCCTCTACCCATTAAAGCAACTTGCTGCTCTCTGAAATACTCTGACCGACCCCACATCCACACCGAACATGCACCACAAACACCGCCATGCTGCATCCAGTCCACACCTACTTTTAGGACATTTTCAAATTATTATAATTATAATATGTTGTCAGTTGTTCCTTTGTCTGTACTTTACATGTCTGTATGTTTAATCTCTCTCTCTCGGTTCTGTCTTGGTATGTTCCAGGAGTGGCAGGGGATTTATTATGCCAAAAAGAAGAATGGAGACAGCATTCAGCAAAATGTGAAGATCACACCTGTAATTGGACAGGGAGGGTGAGTGACAGTATGTTGAGGCATGGCTCAGTCTTGCCAAATGTAAATTACCTTTTCTGCAACCCAATAATTATACTGGATGAGTAATGATTGGATCCCTTTTTTTTCTGGTGTACTAATTAGCTTTTGTCATTCACAGAAAAATCAGACACTATGTGTCTATCAACCGGCCTTTAAATGATAATAATAAGGTGAGATGTGTTTTCAGTTTTGCCAATAATGATGAATAATAGGAGCATTCTGGCCAGCATGTATCAATGTGCTTTTCTATTCTGTCCATGCAGAGTGATAAATCCACTGAACGTGTGCAGGCAGAGTCTCAGACAGGTAAGATGATCCATCCTGTAAATGCCCACTGTTGATGCAAAACTGCTCGGTCTTAACCTTACTTTTGTATTAGAATAACATTACAGGTGATTGGTTATGCTCAAGTCTTTCAGATTTGAGTAGTTCAGGTTATTCGCAATAGTGATGGAAGTTCTTTCCATGACGGTGTCACTCGTGATCTGTCAAAAGTTTCAAGGGTGTGAGAGCCAACACCAAATATCTGTTAACAATAAATTGGGGACACATTTGGGAACCTGAACTTTGTAAACTCAAAAACTTTGGAAATACGTCCGCGATTGCACCATGCCAGAAAATCATTGTTCTCTTTTCGGTAGACTAACAGAGTGTCCAGTCCTGCTTTATCTAGCTGAGAAATGAATTCTGTCTTTTGTTGACCTTGAAAAAGTTATCCACGCTTTTATTTCCTCTAAACTGGTCTATTGTTCCCTGCTGTATTGTGGTATCAACCGTAAAGCCAATTCACAGCTGCAACTGATTTCGAAATGCAGCAGCTACGCTCCTGACAGGCCAACTAAACAGGGATCATATCTCTCCTGTGTTGGCGTCATTTCACCAGCTCACTGAAAAGAAGTGACTTTGAAACCTTGCCGTTTGTTTATTAAGCTTTGTGTGGTCTTATAGCACAGTATATTTCACAGTAGCTCTTATGCAACACCCCTACGTCTCCTAGGTCTTCTGATTAGGGGCTCTAAAGGTTGAATATGCTTTGAATTTTATGGTACAAACCGACCAAAAGAGTTAAGTCAGCATTTGCCATTTTGAAAAATTTATTTTAAGCTTTCTTTTCTTTCTTTCTTTTGTTTTTAATTTCTTCTGTTTCTTAGTCTACTTTTACCTTTTTTATTTGTGTCTCAAGTGTGTTTTGTAACATTTAAAGTGCATTTAGAAATTGCAACAAAAATACATTTCCATGTTACATGGCTACTTAGACAAAAAAAAGACAAGCCACTTCTCAAACACCTCTACAAACACCCGTCCACTTCTGTCTATAACTTTAAACTTTGTCTTCACAAAACCCTGATGACAGTAAAAATCCAGGTTGAGTGCCATATGGAAGTCAGAAAGTATTGAGAGATGGACTATTGTAGGGTTTGGTCTTTTTATAATACTACTTATTTTATTCCATGTTATAATTTTTTTTTTACGTACAGTACATTTTGGCACTGGAAAAGGAGTTGCTTTTAATCTCATTGTATATGTGTATAGTGACAATAAAAGGCATTCTATTTTATTCTATTTTATGGGATTTGTTGAAAATAAGAAAAATATAGAATAACACCAGCCTTATCCTTTAAATACCTTGGACAAACATGACAATTTAAATAAAATGGATTATAATGTCTATTTTCTATCTATTGATTTGACCTTTGAGGTTGACTTGACTTGATTTTCTGGAGGATTTCCAGTATCTTCTTTTTATCTTAAATGTTTGATATGACGTAAATTATTACATTTCACTTTGTTGGGCAAGTCTTTAGTCTCACTTTTGCACTTTTTGTTCCCAATTTTGACTAAACTAAACTTGTATAGTGATCAAAAATTGACTGCTAAATTCTGACGCCCCCTCCTCTTGCCAAGGATATTGTGATTACCAAACTTAGCCTTGTCACTAAACTTGAACTGTGTTTGTGTGTGCCATCGGCGTCGCCACGTCATTTTTACGAGGCTTCAGCCCCAAATGTTTTGACAGTAGCCCTGAATGTATTTTGTAATGTAGGCAATAAAAAAGTTTAAGTGCGCAATAATATTGCTACTTTTTGTTTGAGGTTCCCGTGACGTTTACAGTCTATGGTTCAGGCTCAAACACATAGAGCTCTGAAGCAGACCCGTCCGTTGCTTTGTGTCCACTCTCTCTGTAAAAATAGAGCGGCCTCCATGGTCTATGCAGCTTCAGGCAGTCATAATGGACACGCTCAGCTGCAGGCATTTTGCGACAGATGTGCTCCATGTATTTCTGTTGTAGTTTCAGTTTTCCACCCCCGATGTGAAGCAGTGTTCCGCCACTTCCCTAAACTTTGTGTCATTCAGAGTCTCAAACAGGGCTCTGTGTCTGTCAGAAGGTCAGACATCTAGCCTACCATATCAGCATAGCAATAACGTAATGCACAGCAGATTATGTTGCAGGTGGATTATTTCCTGAAATATTATGACTTTATTCTTGTAATATAATAACTTTTTATTTTTCACAAAATATCACAACTCTTCCAAAGCCAGAGAACACAGATGGGATGAGTTACTTTTTGAATGAGCAGAAATCTTGCTGAAACACATCTTAAATATTACAGTCAGGGGTTTATTAATTAATTAAAATGAATGCATGTATCATTCACATTAATAAGTGCCACATGCACATTTAAAGAGGTAACTTCATCAACAAAAGACGCAAAAAAGGAGGGAGGAGTAGATTATGCCTACATGTGTGTTGACTCAGCAGAGATAACATTAAATGAGAAAAGTTAATCTACAGGAGAATAAATATTTGAAAATAGATATAAGGCCTGAGAGCCTTACTGCGTTATATTCCATTATGTTTTTATATTTTGAATTGTCACCTATGTTTCCCTTTTACATAAAGATATTTCCAGCATAAATTGATGCAGAAAAATGTAGAAATAGGTGTGTAACAATTCACCAAAATGCAGGAAATTAAGTGTTTTAATGCTCAGAATGTTAAGGGAGAGGACCACCCACATCATATGTGGCCCCACACATCTGGGAAAAAAAAACCTTTGCCTTTGAGTTGCCAGACCAGCTGTGATTAGGCCAAATGTTTGTGCCATCTAACTAACATCTACAAACTGGGCACCTGAAATGAACATGCATTGGCTATTTACAAGCTGGACAAGCCAAACGCCGTTTTTGTGATCTGCTCTGCGTGCATTACATTCAGTTTGTTTTAATGGGTCTGGGCTAAGCCCCAAACCTCCTCAAGTCCTAGAAACGCCCCTGGTGTGTTCGTGTTAATGTGAAGTATTTTCTTCTCCCCAGACATCCAATCCAGTAAGCACAAAGACCGGAGGAAAGGCTCTCTGGACGTAAGATCCACAACGTCTCGGGGGAGCGATGGTGAGAGGAAAAGGAGAGATACACGATGGAAACTTTCCCACTTGTCTGTTTGCATCAAGTGTTGATTGGACACACACATGCAAACACACTCATTAGACAGAAAACTGCAACTTAATTTGTCTTTGAATCATAATATTGGGATGTATTTTTTTTCTTCTTCATCCTGCCAGGGAGCTCACAGCGCAGGCACTCCTCAATGGCCCGAATCCACTCCATGACTATAGAAGCTCCCATCACTAAGGTGGGTTCATCTCCCTCCCATTCTTCATCATATGATTAGCACTGTGTACTGATGTTTTGTAACTCATGACTGAGCTGCCACAATTGCCTTGAGCACTTCTTGTACAGCTAGTAGCACCCAGGCTAGAGGCCATGCATACCATGTCAAAAGGAGATGATAAAATGCTACATTCACGCACGAGACAGGAAAGCATCATATAGCATTGTGCATAAGCGTTATGTAGTTTGCAGCCTCGATAGTCTGTGTAGTGGCGATTTGTCCTCAGACTAAACAAAACCAAATAAAAAAACTCAAAAACAAATTGCCACTGAAGCACCTAAGGAATGAATCTTACGCAGCTTTTTTTGCAAGCAAGCAAACAAAGAAAGAGAGAACAATGGTGTCTCTCCTGACCTGGTAAAAACACCATAAGCCCTCCCCGGTGTCTACCTGCTACTATCCCTGCTTCTCTATATCTGTAAACTTCACTTGGTGGCTCAGGCTGCCCAGTACCTTCATAACAAAAGCACTAACAGGAACTCAAAGTAACTACAGTAGATACTAAGGTCATTATCAAACTAATTCAGCCGTATAATTCAAACCGAACAGCACAAAACAACCCAAAAAAAGAGTCCCCAGGGATGGGTCATATGACACACTGCAGTTTCAATGCTGTATCATTTGACTGTGTAGTTCCTTTAGGCATCTCTCCAGAATAAAGCTGTGTGTGTGTGTGTGTGTGTGTGTGTGTGTGTGTGTGTGTGTGTGTGTGTGTGTGTGTGTGTGTGTGTGTGTTTTATATTATCTTATATTTTAGAAATAAAATCTTTTTATTAATGTTTATGACAAAGTGTCTATCTTATATGCTTTTATTTCAAGTCTAGATTACTGCAACTGCCTTTTTATTTGAAATAATAGTTTAATAAATCTGTTTAATCCATTCAATCTAAGGCTACAACCACCAGATGGTAAAATGTTACCTACAAGCACCTTTTAAACCCCTCTAACTAGCAGGTCATATCTCAGTTGTTTACTCAAAAGTAAAAAACGAAAGTATGAAAACTACTATTTGTGATTTTACATAGAGTTATGTGCTGGACTATTTCTTGGCTTGGAGCAGCACCTTTCTGGTGGTTGCCTTGCAACGTCATAGTGACAAACCACAGATTGTCATTTTTACATTTTCGTTGTTTTAAATAAATAATAAAGTTTAAGAGGTTCTGGTATGTGGATTATTTTTTAACTTTTGAACACATCCAAAGGTTTATGCAATGCTAACCGTCTCCCCACTGTAGCTTCATAATAACGGACAAATATGAGAGGTATTGATCTTCTTAACCCAAATTTGGCAAGAAAGTGAATGAGCATAACTGGCTCCCAGCAGAGCATGTGAGCAGAGCCCGAGCGAGCAAGAGCGCGAGTAGGAGAAGTTTGGATGGAGCGCAAAGCGGATTTTTTAAATGTTGGAGCGTCGCCTTCTCCCGCCCGCTCCAATGTTACCACTCACACTGTGAGCTTGAAGCATACACAGGCCCGTATCTGTATTACTTCAGCAAAGTACATGCAGATGAACAGACTATCAACTCACACCTCCAGCGGAGCTTTTTGTGCATCCCTGTGGAGGCTGGGGGCATTGAACCCGAGTGGACAATGTTCAAAGTTTCCATTGCTGAAGCTGCGGCGAGGAGCT